>NC_065445.1:41051033-41351033 GCF_917563875.1 Diabrotica virgifera virgifera | reverse complement strand
CGCGAAAAGCAATGCGTATTCGTCAAATAAACATTTTTTCTGTTTTCCGCTAGCAGTATAATGTATTATGAAGTAAGTAAATTACATGCATTCTTCTTTTGTGTCAACTAATTCAAACATTTTTTGGACACCCTGTACAAATAATTATATTAATGTTTATATCACTCAATAGAGAATTAAATATCCTTTCAAATGAGCTGGAACACAACTCATATTCTTATTTTAAAAAAAATCATCGATTGCGTCATCACGCCTAGATGAATGACGTCGCTAGTATGATATATATGCCAAAAAAATCATAATTTAAAAATAAAAATCGACCTATTTCCGGATTTTTTCTTAAAGTTGCCGGTTTACGGAATACCATAGATATAATATATAAGTAGTGGAGTTCCTACGGTCTCCTCCGCATCCGACATTTCGCCCGCCATCGTTTTCTATCCACCTATTCGTTTTCGTCAATAGCTCTATCTGCCATAGACTGTTCTATGCCTTTCTTCCATGTTTCTGTAGGCCTTCCTCTTCTTCTTCTATTTATGGGTGTGTAATTTAATGCTCTTTTTGGCCATCTTTCTTCTGACATCCTCATAACATGACCATACCATAGCAATTTCTTTGTTTCTATATGGTCAACCGTGGAATATAAACTCTTTGTCAGTCGTCTTATTTCCTCATTTGGTACGTGTACTAATCTAGATACTCTGCATGATCTACGTAAGTAATCCATTTCCGCTACTTCTATATTTTTTCTTTCCTTTCCTGTAAGTTGCCAACACTCTGCTCCATAAGTTATAATAGGTTCCACAATTGTTCTGTAGATTGTTAACTTTTTGTTCAGCTTCACCTTGTTAGACCATAGTAGACCACTTAAAATACGAGTTGCTTTCCTTCCTTGCTGTATCCTATGCTGTATGTCTGTTTTTGTAGTTCCTTCTTCTGATATTATGCTTCCTAAATATCTATATTCCTTACATTTCCTTATATTTCTTAACTCTAATTCCGTATCTGCGGTTTCCTCTCCTATTCTCAAATATTCCGTTTTCTCCATGTTCATATATAGACCCCATTATTCATATTCGATCTGTAACTTTCTTAGCATATAATCCATATCATGTTCATCGTTGGCAAGAATTACTTGGTCATCAGCAAAAAACAAAGTTGTTAAGCAGTTTTCTTCAATCATTATTCCCATCCCACTAACTGTTTTCCTCCATTGCTCCAGAGCTTTCTGGATGTATATTTTAAATAGTGTTGGAGATAAGCAGCACCCTTGCCTTAAACTTTTGTAACAGGGAATGGTTTCGACGTAGATTTTCCCTGTTTAATACAGCTTTTCGGATTTTGATACATATTTTGAATTGCTCGCACATATGCTTCGCTTATGCCTATCGTGGTCAAAATTTCAACGAGTTTCTTTAAAGGTACCGTGTCGTAGGCTTTTTCCAGATCAATAAATGTTAGGTGAGTAGACAGATTCCTTGTTGTTCCTTTCTCTATTATTTGTTGCATCACGAATATGTTATCTGCGCACGATCTACCGGCGCGAAAACCACTTTGTTCTTCCATGTCCTAAATTTCCAATTCCACCCTTTTCTTTAATACTCGGCTATACAACCTCCCCATTGCACTGGTTATACTTATACCTCTGTAGTTTTTGCACAACGCTTTGTCTCCTTTTTTGTAAATCGAACTAATGTATGCACAATTCCAGTCTTCTGGTATTTTTTCTCCCTGCAACAGGGAGGGAATACCATAGATACTGTATAGAAATTCATGGCCATTCAAAAATTAAAATTGACGATTTTTTAAAGTAATCTTCTTCTGAAACAATAAATTTATTCCATACTTATGCATCATATTGTACTTACATTCCAATATCGTCATCGTGGATGTGAAGAGAGCTAACCCACATTTTCTTAAAAATGAGCTAACTGCAGCATCGCAAACAGAAAGAAAGATTTCATATTGTAGTGAAGAGATCTAAGTGAATATGTTGTTTCAAATGGTTTATATTCTAAGTGTGAAAGGACGCTAAGTAAATTCACAATCCTTATTTTTTGGAGTGAAGTGATCTATGCCACTTACCACCACCGGGTACTGAACATATTTTCAGTGGTGAACAGTGCTATCAGACGCTTGAGCTTAGTCTGCAAATAACAACAGACAGATAAATTATTCTGATACAGTCGATTAGTCACCTTATCGTTAGCTGGTGTTTGCTGTTACAGCAAAGTCTCACGGTACTAAATATTGTAACAAGTATTAAATTTATTTTATTTGAAAGCTTCTTTGTCTGCGAGTAGTTATAATCGTAAGATAATTTATATACAATTTTTTGTGGAATTGAGCTTAGGTTTAAGACAAGTGGGTGTATGTGTACGATCTGTAGATGATAATAATATTTCTGATTGGGTACATTGATTTGAGTATAAAATCTTGTTGCAAAAAAAAATTTAATCAAACTAAAAACGTACAATGTCGTATTCATCACGTGGAAAATTAATGGTGGAGATGGTTAATTCGAAAACGAATTTACTGACGACTACACATGAAGTTGAGACAGGTATAGTATATTACTTTATGAGGCGGAGAAGCATATTACGCAATATTAAGCATATTGCCCTCTATTACGCGCCTCACTTCGTTCGGCGCGTAATATCGGGCGCGTCAAGACAAGTCGCTTCTTTGCCTAATAAAGTATACTATTTTTTCTTCATACGTAGCAAAATCTAGAATGCCTCAAACGACATGGGGGCTGGAAATCAAGCACGGTTGCCGAAGGATATATAGAGGATTCAACAAGAAATAAGAACGATAATGCTCAAAAAATTTTAAACCCTCATGATTCGCCAACATCGGGAATGATTGCTGAAAGTTGTGCTCGACCATCAGTATCATCAACAATTACCAATGCGTATCAAGAGTCGGGAACATTTTTGCACGGTTTCAATTTTGAAAATGCCTCATTAACTAATTGTACTTTTAATATTACTATAAATAAAAATGATGTTTAATTGTTGTTAATGACATTTGTATTGTTGCTTTGTGACATGTTTCATATTGTTGCCATGACAACATTTTTCCCTCCGCCGTAAAGAAATGGGAAAAAAACTGCTGCCGGCGGAGACATCAAACTTTGACAGGATCAAGTTAGATAAGTAATGTCATCATTATTTGACGTTTGAAGAAAAAAATATTTATCTAATAATAATAATAATATATACGTTTATTTAAATCGGTAGTTTTAAAATAAATAGTGTTTCAATAAAATAGTAAAAAAATAGTTAAAAGTAAATAAAATAGTGTTTCAATAGAATTTTCATAATTTAAAGTTAAACTGACGAGTTTTATTTTTTATACAAATTTGTTAGCTATACAAATAAAAATTTGTAATATTTTTAAAGTTGATTGGCAATGCTAATATAATATGATTAACAGAGGTATAGTTCGATGTACAAATGATATTATTTCGAATGTAAACTTCACTTATATGCACTTATCAATTGTTTTGTTTTTAGGTGACTCAAGCGAAGAAGATCCTTTTTCTAGTCCTGACTTAGACTTGGATCCAATATACACACCTGGTAGTTCAACTGAAAGTACTTCAGACAGCAGTCAGTTTACAGTAGTGTCCTCTACACAGAACATCTCGGAGCCAGGTCCTTCTTCAGGCCAGATTATAAAATAATAGTACAGAAACCGTATCTACATCTACGTCACGTAACGCAAAAGGCTTCCATCAACTTGGAAACGCAATCAACAAAGGAGCCTCAGACTTTCTGGAAAGGAACATCTTTCTCAAAAGGTAATATTGTTAGAGGAAAATCTGTTAAACCCGGTAATTGTAAATGTCACTATAGGTGTACAGAAAAAATTAGCCAGGAAAAGAGGCAAAAGTTATTTGATGATTTTCACTCCATTCAAGATGAAAGAGGAAGATGGAGCTTTATCAGCAGTAGAATTACGAAAAAAATACCTAATCGGCGATATAAATCAAATAATGAAGATGCCGCCTCTAGACGCAAATACACTATGGTGTACAATTTAAGGTTGGACGACGATAACATCCAAGTATGTAAAAAGCTTTTTCTGGGTACATTTGATATATCTGGAAAAAAAGTTGAAACGGCATTAAAAAAGTCAAAGTCATCAGGTGTCATAGAGGAGGACAAGAGAGGTCGAAAAGTTCCCCCTAACAAAATCCCAGATAATCAAAAGGAGGTAGTACGTAATCACATCAAATCACTACCGGTGATTGATTCTCACTATTATCGAAGTTCAACCAAGAGGAAATACTTACCTTCTGGTTTGTCTGAAAAACGACTTTACCAGGTTTATTTAAAATACTGCGAAGAGTATCAGGAAGATTCAGTGTCGTTATTATTATAAACATATATTCAGCACCGAATTTAACTATGGTTTCACAAACCAAAAAAAGACCAATGTAGTTTTTGCACGCAATTCGCAAATAAAACCGAAGACGAAAAAGAAAAACATCAAAATGAATACAATCTACATTAACGTCGAAAGAAGGAGACTAGTATGACTCGTGAAAAGTTATCTAGTGGTGAATGGAGCTAAGTGAACGAAACCCTTCTACCCTCATATAAATCAATGTTTTATCAGTGTTTGGTTTAGTACAAAGTAGGTAACACTTTGTTTGATAAATCCTAAAAAAATTTAAGGATAATTCAATGAACAGGAAAGTTATAAGCTAAAATGTATTTTTTCCTGGACATGGTAATCTAAAATGCTCATTATCTCGAAACTGACTTTTGTTGGTTAGCTCTCTTCACATCCACGGCGACGACATATAGAATAACCAATGAAGAAGTAGGTACTAAGAAGAATCGAGAACAGAAGGTGATACTGGATACCATCAAAATAAGAAAACTGCAATACTTGAGTCATAAGTATAACATGTGGTGACAGATATGAACTAAAATGAATAATGCAGGGAAAGATTCAAGGAAGGTGCAGCATAGGTAGAAGAAAAATGTCCTGGCTGAGTAACCTCAGAGAATGGTTTGGATGCGGTGCAACTGAACTCTTTCGGGCTGTAGTGTCAAATGTTAGAATAGCAATGATGATTGCCAACCTTCGTCGCGGAGATGGCACGTAAAAAAAGTACTTATATTTATATTACATAATGTTAGAAGCCGTTAACATATTTGCAATGTAAAAAAATACAACTTTGTTACCTATTTTAGTTTTGAGGTAGCTATTCTTATAATCAATAACCTTGATTCTTTTTTAGTTTCCAGTTTTAATTGATTTAAAAGGTTTACCAAATATACATGAAATTTGACAGGAACAAACAAAATGCTTCAATGACTTTCATCAAAATATTTTCCTTTAAAAGCATTCATTAAAAATTAAATATCTTGGTTGATTGATTATTTTCAATAAGTATAAAAATATAAAAGGATTATGTAATATTTTTTCATTTAATGTGAAGCCAAATATTTTGCACCTATACGACTTGCTACATAGATAGATATAATATGTGTACCTACTCTTTATTTTGTTTCTAATTAATTGAAACAGTAAATTATCGATTCCTTATGAAATTCAAATGGACAGAAGATCATAATATAAACTGTGATTATAGTTAGAACTCTTTTTATTCAGAATTCAGAAATGATTCCCAGATTACAAATACTTATATTATCTTGTTTTGCTACTTGAAAATAGTAAACTCTAACATCCAAGTAAAATACTCCTTACTGGTAGGTGTAATTTAATTAAAAATTTTAAAAATCCAAATGGATTACATAAATTTGCTCAGAACGAACATTTTCGGACTTATTAGTCCATCATCAGTGAACTCATGTCCTTGCAAAATAGCCCTAAAACCAAACATTGGTTATGTGGAATTCAATTTACATTTTTAAATCGTAAAATTATAAAGGCTCGAAGTTAGCGGACCCTTTTCGGGAATATTACGAGACTGACATTGGTCAACTGAAATCTACCAAACCAAGTGAACCAAGTGACAAGACCAAGAACAAGAGGTTAAATGTAGAATAGAACAGGCAAGAAACACCTTAAAGATGCGACAGTAACTCACTACCCGTAATCTTGAACTGGCCCTACGATATCGCATGATAAATTGTTATGTATATAGTGTATTACACGGCATGGAAGCTTGGAAGTTAACAGTCAGCTCTTTACGACGTTTAGAGAGCTTTGAGATGTAGTTATTTCGTCGTATGCGAAAAATTCCATGGACTGACCACGTTAGAAATAAAAATGTTTTAAGGCGTATGAATAGAGAACGTGAACTCATAGAAATTATCAAGAAACGTAAAACATCTTATCTTATATATAATCTTTAGACCTTCTACCTTCTCGGGTGTAGGTATGACTTGTGCTCTGTTAAGAGTGCACAAATCTCTTCCACTGCTTTCTGTCCTGTGCCACAGTCTTTGGTTCGTTTCTTGATATTCCTTTTTTGTCAAGAATCATTGCCATCACTTCGTTCCATGTCTCTCTCGGTCTTCCGCTAATTATTTTTCCTGCACCTTCGTTTTCCATATCTCCTTAACTGTTAATTCTTTCTGTAGTCGTTGTAAATGTCCCCACCAACTTAATTATCTTTTTTCAACATACTCCATCATTGTCTCGATTTCAGTTCTTCTCTTATGTAGTTATTCCTTACTCTATTGCTTCTAGTGACTTCTTGAACTCTGCGAAGATACCTCATTTCTGCATCCTGTATATTACTTTTGTGTTGTCTATTTAGTACCCAGGATTCAGATCCGTATGTAAGTACTGGTCTGTATATAGCCTTAAATACTTTTATTTTCGTATATTTTGATAATTCTTTCTTGTTAATAATTGCTGTTGCTATTGCATGGTACAGTCTATTCATTTTATCAATTCTTTTATTGATCTCTGCTCCCTGTCTACATGTTTCTTCAATGGTTACTCCCAAGTACTCAAATGATTGTACCTGTCTAATCTCTGTATCATATATCTGAACATGTACATCCCCTATTTATTTGGCTATTACCATTAACTTCTATTTTTCTTTGTTCATAGTCATACCATACATTTTTAAAACTTTTTAAAACTCCGGGCAGCCTGCGAGGTCTTTAGGAATTAGTCGCATAAGTTTAAGCTTGTGCTTTCTTAATGATACATCCCCCTAGATTTTTTAAGACATTTTTACACCTCAGTCACCCCATTGTGATTTCTTACACACTTACTTACGCAAATTCCAACAGCTACCAGTAAGTTAAATATATTTGATAACTTTAAATCAACCCAAATTTGCTTTTTTAAATCTTAGATCTCTTGATAACAAGATTTGATTACTGACTTTAGTTCTCGAATACAAACATTTGTGTAATGTGGTTTGCCTAACCACCTCCACTTGCAATATACGTGAATACATTTTTAACTACAACTACTAGTATACTGAATTTTAAATGATAATTTTCACAATGGAGTGTATTTTTACATCATTTCTAATTGTAACAAGCTGTACACCATAGTCTTTAAATATGACAGGTTAATTTTTCAACTTCCTGTGGAACTGTCATTTCTGTCTTGTCATCGTTCGAGGTCTCTATCCATTTCATTGTCACTTGCTGTCATACTTTCACCATGTGAACAAGTCAACTCCACAGCTCAGATGTTACCTAGGGCATACATGCTTAATGTAAGATGTTAAACCGATCTTTCCTTGACGGATTACATGGAGTGTATTGTTACATCATTTCTAATTGTAAAAAGCTGTACACCATAGTCTTTAAATATGACAGGTTAATTTTTCAACTTCCTGTGGAACTGTCATTTCTGTCTTGTTATCATTCGAGGTCTCTATCCATTTCATTGTCACTTGCTGTCATACTTTCACCATGTGAACAAGTCAACTCCACAGCTCAGATGTTACCTAGGGCATACATGCTTAATGTAAGATGTTAAACCGATGTTTCCTTGACGGATTACTTTTACAGGGCTTTGACCCACATATTTTTGTAAATTTAGATCTTGGTAGTTAGCATGTACACCTCACGTGAGTATAACCTACAACTTTTCTTAACCGTAGTCAAAATTTCAATATCTGCATTATTTTACCAGGTTATATTCATTTTAGGTAAGCACTGATGATAACTGGTAAACCAGTTGAAAACTAATTATGTGATTGTGATGTAGCCCTTTTTAGGGATTTTAAATATACCTTTTATAAAGGATTTTACTGTTTTTTGTATTACATGGTATACAGCCAACTACAGGAAAACTTTTTCCTTGTGGATTTTTAAAATTTTTAAAACTGTATTCCATGTTTTTACGCTTCTTTTTAACTCGTCTTCAGTCGCTGCTAAGATTACTAGATCGTCGGCATATGTACAATCTGCTATCTCAGTGCTTTTAAGCACTGAAACATCTTATCTTGGACGCGGCCCGAGTAGACGAATGATCTGGCTGCGCAAAATGACTAGATGGACATGATTAGACTTTCAAAGTTTAATAAGAAAAGCCCAAAATAGAGAAGACTTTCGCAGAAGTCATCGCCTACCTTCGCTAAGAACACGGCTCCTAAAGAAGAAGATAATATGTTCAACTTTGGACACAGAAGACTAGAAGGTGCTTATGAATTGTTAACGCTGTATATAAAAATGAATTTTCAGTATCGGTAGAATCCATCTTTGAACTAACATAATATTGTATGCATAGATAAGTGAATAAACAATGAGTCATAAACAAATTCAAACACGAAAAACACATTAATAAGTACAAGAACTTTGACTAATTTCTCTATTATTTATATTATCGGATAATTTAACATTGGTTTTGCCAAATGAGACAATGTTTGTTTGTTTAATGTCCGCACAAAAGGCAAGGTTAAATTTGCAGTTATAAAACTAATACTTTATTCACTGACATTGGAACTATTGTTATAGTTTTATTAAAGTGGTTTAAGAAGCAATAAAATCCAAATATGTTAAAGAAGTTGGTTGTGTATATTCTTGTTTCTGGATTTTTAGTATGTATTAAGTTTGTAGATGTGCAGTGTTTATAGAATATATTTATGGATATTTTGGGCCAATTCTTTAACACTTATTATGATTTGCATAATATGTCACATTAACAGTTTGTTGTGTAATTGTTTTTTATTTTCAATTATTATATAATTTTTAAAAAAACTAACAAATTTGATGTTTGTATCGATTCATTTTCTGCAGCTTTAGGTCTTCTTGGTTTGGATCTGTATCTGGTTTGGTGCTCCCGTTTTAGGCTTATCACGGTGTTCTATTTTTTTTTTTTCATTGTGTTCATCTTATCGAGAAGAATATTAAAACGTTAAAAATATAATGGTCTGTTAGATACCATTAAGTAGAGTATATTATTTGTCTTTTATCCTAATTCGACATATTTTGGTCCAATAAAATGGTATTTCGCAGAGATGTCTTTTTGCTCAATATATTTCTTTCTTTGATCTTATTTTATTAAGGGTTTCATTATTATTTTAATTTCTCATCTATTTGATTACCTATGTATGTACAGCAGCGGTCACTGGATAGTTTATTTACACCTTCATTTTTATAATTATTTTCATTTACATATTTATTTATCTTTTGTAATTTTATCTTTTTTAATCTTTTTTTTAATTTTAATCAACCTATCTTAGTTCGTCACTAGTAATTAAGGTCACTTTGACGTAAAAAGTGCGTTTAAACGAAGCAAAAATTTAAATAATATTAGATATGCAAGGGTATAAACTATTCAATTGCCGCAGCTGTACATGCATCTCATGATTTTTAGTTTAAGATTAAACATTAAACATTTCTTGCTCTCTTTGCTATTACCGAATTAATGCTTTAGTTAATTATACAGTGAGGGGCAAACTTTTTGAATATGTTAATTTTTTTTAGAATATGGGATTTTGTACACAAATCCCAAGTCGATTTTTATTTTTAAATTACGATTTTTTTGGCATATGTATCATATTAGTGACGTTATAAATATCTTAGTGTGATGACGTAACCGACGTGTACTAAACTTCGTTTTTAAACTAGGAGGAGTAATTAAACTTTACTTACTTACTTACTTAGTCCTAAGCCTTTCTACCTTTAGGTGTAAGGCTGTCAACTTTACTACGCCGGAATAATGCTTGTTTGTAATTGGTCCAACCGCAAGAAATTTGATTAAATTATGAAATTTGGACACTATTGATATTTATGAAATTTTGACACTATTGAGATTTAAAATATTTAGGTTAATTAAGTTATATCAGCGATTTTTTGTGTTTTCTACGTTATTCCTTTAATTATTAGATTTTTAGTCTGCATTTATATAAAAAATGGTTGATTTTAGAATTCTTTAGCGACGTATTAGTATAACATAATATTTATGGATTACCGTCGGAGGCCGACATGATCAACCAAAAAAGAAAATGAATCTGGTGATTTTTCTAGTGAAATTATTGGATGTGAATCGGTCTATTCAGTTTAGTCCTCCTAGTTTAAAAACAGGGTCTAGCTCTTTTGAAAAATTACGCAATTCCCTTTTAAGTGATAGTCGAGGAAATGAAGCATTTTGGCTCGCATTTTTTTCGTCCAAGGATCATTTCCTATATCATGCCGCTGTACGCTAAAACCTTGGGGGTGGTTGCCACCCCATCTCGGGGATGGGAATTTTTTATTACATTTTAACCATATAAATCGATGTAAAAGTTAATTCTAAGAAAAAAATGTTTTTTACATTTTCTTCGTAAAACTAATATTTTTCGAGTTATTCGTGGTTGAAATTAACAGTTTTTCGACGGAGAAATCGACTCTTTTAGAGGGTATTTTGAGAATAACTCGAGAAACATGCATTTAATCAAAAAAACTGTGGATATCGAAAATGTATATTTTAGTAACATAAACCGAACTGTTTTTCTGTAATATTTATACGACCAATCCAAACCGAGATACGGCATGTTAAAAGTTAGCTTTTTTCGTCAAATGCATAATTTGAAATAATCAAAGCCAAATAACGAGAAAACTTTGCATTATTCCAGAAAACCTTATATGATATTTTTTCAAGCATACAATAAGGTCTTTCATCAAAAAATAATAAAAAGTTTCAAACATAGAAATTGAGCAACTTATGATCAAAAAAATAAGTCGGTATCTGTTTTTCTCTACGAAAAAACAGTGAAGACAACCCCCTAACTACCCTCGTAATTAAAAATTGGTTTTAGGATTTCTGTCATTTCTTTTATATTTATATTATTAATACACCCAAGAAGTTTGACCTAGTTAAAAGGCCTAATTTTAGAAAAATTTTAGTTTAAAAAAAATGATTTTTTGCAATTTCGCATTTTTTATCATTTTATTCAAAATATCTCCGAAAATACTGGAGATACGAAAAAACTGATAGTTTACTAAATTGTAGCTCTATTAATAGCTAAACTTTTCTTATACATGGATTTTCATTACAGCGAACAGTTAGCGAGATATAGCTGTTTAAAACATCTATTACTGAGTAAATACCCCCTTATTCGAGCTATCTTACGGAATTTAATTTACACAGTCTTATAGCTCTCCAAAAATCCTACAAAACAATTATTGAAAAAACTTTTTATCGCAAAAATGAAGGAGGTATGTTTATAAAACTTAATTTTTTTTTTTCGAAAAATTCGAATAGTCCCCTTATAGGGCAGTTTCAATGTATATAATACCACAGAACCGGTTCGTATACTGGATTATGACTAAAAAACTATTTGTATGTGTATTTTTACATATTTGTAAATTCGTATTTTTGTGTAAATAAATGTTTTTGTATTTCTTTAATTCTACTTTTTTTTCTGTATAGATTTATTAAATTATCTACTTATAAAAATTGCAATGTTGATAAGGGTGGTTTTTAAGGGTTGAAATATTATGATATATCGTAAAGCATAAAACAATCATTATTTAACCAGTCAAAACCAAATTTTACCCATATTAAAGTTTACAATGCTTTTATATAATTTTTGACAATAAGGGGTAGCACACCCCTAAAAATAATCAACGCCCTTGAGCATGATATAGAATATGAAATACAGAGTAAGATGATCCTAACCCCAAATTTTTATGTAAACTGATGCAAGCCAAAATTATTCTTTTAGGATAAGTAAACTTTTTATATATAGCTTCAACAAGGGTGGTTTTAAGGGTTGAAATATTATGATATTTTATCTTAAAGCATAAAACAATTATTATGTAACTAATAAGAAGCAAATGTTGACAATATTAAAGTTTAAAATGTTATTTTATAAATTTTTACAATTAGGGGCGGGTTTTCACCCTTAAAAGACCAAAAGCGTACAACGGCTCAATATAGAAAATTAACTAGAGGGTGAAATGAGCCTAATCCCAAATTTTTGTACAAATCGATGCTGGACGAAAAAATTGCGAGGTTTTGCCATTTTTCCAGCTTTATTTCCTCGACTATGATATAAACATAAACATTTAATATTTTTATACAGGATGGTCAAAAATATTTAATTTTTGAATTAAATTATTTTACGCAATAAGTATGTACGGAATTTATTTAATACAAAATTAATTGATTGGTTGACTTACCTGTTAAGGAAGGACAATCATAATTGTCCTATCTTACATTTCGGACATTTGTACTAATGGTAGTGGCATTTTCTGGCCGCTGATCACAGTTTAAAAAAGAAGAATAAGAAAAAAGAAGATATTAGGCTTCTTGACACGTGACGTGCGCACATCACTGTTTTTTTTTTTTTTTATTTTGATCGCACAGAAACGGGTGGGTTCGAAAGAATCAAAGGGAGGGAGCGTACAAATGTTCGAAATGTAAGATAGGACAATTATGATTGTCCTTCCTTAACAGGTAAGTCAACCAATCAATTAATTGTCCTTCACATAACATTTCGAACATTTGTACTAATGGTAGGCTGTTGAAAGATTAAGCAATATTGTGCGATAATTAAACAACACTACATTGCAATCCAAAAATCGATACTTTACATTTTTTTTTAGGAACTTTACAAAAAAAAAAGAGAGAATGTATTAAAACAATTAAGAGTAATGTTTGTAAATAATAAGAACATTAATGTTCTTATGCAATAATAATAACATAAACATATAATTACAAACGTATAACAAACAGTAAACAAACGCAGAAGCATACATGGACTAAACAGACAATATAGTTTTTGCAAAGAGTCCCTAATCTTTTACTAGAGGTTTATTATAAAAAATATTAAATACTTGAGAATTTTCTGTCAATCCCGCCGTCTCTCTAATAGTTTCTATATTTAATCCAGCTCTAGCTCCTGCTGACGTAGATGCTTATCTAACACTACACCCTTTAAACATATTGGTGTCTATGTTACATAATTTTAAAACATCTTTTAGCCATCTACTCAAAGTCTTCGTGAATGCTGCTTTCTATGTTTTTTTTATTGTTATAAACAACTTGTCCTCTGATTGAGGACGAATGATTTTAGAAATCTCTAAATAGTGACATAAAGTCGATGCTACACACAACTGTGGTTTTTCTTTAAAATAGAGAAATCTTAAAATAGGTTGATTTTTATTTTTCGAAGAAGTCTTTATCCTATCTGGTATCATAATCGCAATTTTATCTTGATCCATGAAAATATTTTGAATTTTTATTAGGGATAGGGTTTGCAACCTGTGAGCTGTAGTCAGAGCAATTAACATTACAAGTTTGTAAGTAAGTTCTTTCAAGGAAAGACCTGTGAGAGGAAATAATGTTTCTAAATAAAATAATACTGGTTGAGGGTCTCAAGTAAATTGATATTTGGTATATATACCTTTGTAAAATTTTTTTAAACATGTTTTTATGATTTTATGGTATATGTATTATCAATGCCAATGCAGCTCTATGAATGTTTATAGAGCTATATGTATAATCCCGATCTACGATATATTTAATAAAATTAATAATATTTGATAATTCATAAGCAAAAGGGTCCATATTTTTTCTATACTATACCTCCACCATCTCTTGAAAACTGTATCATATAAATTTAGTGTTTTTGTTGTAATAGATGCAATCATAATTGTGATGGAATGCTCAGGAATACCTTTTCTTAAAAAAGCTTGCCTGACAAACATGCGATAGTCAGGGTAAGATGTTGGTGTCCCGGATATGGAAGACTAAAAGGGTGCAAAATTAAATTTTTACCAGGTCCTAAAATTATCTTTTTGCCTGATATCCAAGGTTGGTTGCCAAGGCTGATTTGGCCATTCTGCTACTACCACAATTCCTACTGCTTTGTCACATATGATTTTTTCTAAAACTCTTGGAATAATAGCAAAAGGTGAAGTAGAAAAGCATAAAATTTTAATCCATGCCAATTTAGAGTGAAAGCATCAACTTTCTCCGATTCGGGGTCAGGTTTCCAAGATACATACCTTGTACATTTTTTGTTAAGTTATGTGGCAAACAAATCGATTTCTGGAATATGAAGCTGTTTAAAAATTATATTAACACAATTATCACTTAAAGAATACTCTGTTCCTATTTTCAAAAATCTTGACTCTGAATCAGCAATAATATTTTCTTTTGTACTGATATAAGATGCAAATATTTTTAAATTTCTATTTTCACAGTATTGTCAAATTTCTCTGCAAATGTTGTTAAGATTAGATTAGAGTATTGCACACTCCCCATCTTGTTAATACAAGATACAGCTGTTGTGTTATCTATTCTTAGCAAAATATTACAATTCCTATATTCCTTGGAAAAGGATTTCAAGTCATTATATGCTGCCAATAGCTCAAGTACATTTATATGTAGTTCTCGCTGTCCATAACTCCAAAAACTATGAGTTTTATTAGCATTACAGTATGCTCCCCATGCTAAAAGAGATGCATCACAAAATATTTCAAGTACATAATCAGATTTTTTTATATTTTGTTCACTAATTGGTATGTTATATAACCACCAATTGAAATCGTTTTACAAGTATTTAGGTATGGTCATTTTTGTGTTAAAACTATTAGTTTTAGAAGGAGCAAGCCACTTTTCTTTTTCTAAATTTTTTAAGTATAATTTTCCATATTTAACTGAAGGACAAACTGCTACCAACTGACCGATTAAAACTGCAAATGATCTTATCGTACATGTACTTTTATTTTTGATGGTCTGAATACTATTAATTATTTTTTCTTTTTTTGTCAGCAGGTGCAAAATATATCATTTTATTAGAATCAAACGTAAAACCAAGAAAAGTTATAATTTTTGTGGGTGAAAGTATACTTTTTTTTTTTATTTATAGTAAATCCCAGGCGGAAAAAAGAACAAGTTTCAACAATATTTTCCTTAAATTCTAAATATGATTTTGAAATCAGTAAAGTGTCATCTAAAAAAATGACAGAAGTAAAGCCTCTTGTTCTTAGATTGTTTAAGGCTAGTTTTAAGGTTTTCGTAAATATAAAAGGCGAGATATTCAAACCAAATGGTAAGAAGTTGAAATGATATAGAATATTTTTGTACTCCAATTTTAAATATTTTTCTTTTTAATTTTCATGAAGAGGAATAGCAAAATAGGCATCTTGTAAATCTACTTTTGCCATAAAACAACCCTTGAAAAATGAGCTTGAGAACTGACCTATAGTCTTCCAACTTAAAATGTGGGGCTTCTATAAAGCAATTTAACTGTTTTAAATTTAAAACAAATCTATGACTTCCGTCCTTTTTGGGCACTAGACAATATGAAGAAAGGAATTGCTCTATTGTATGCTAAGAAGAAGAAATAGCTCCCTTATCTAGTAATTGCTTTATAGCTAAATCATACGACTCATTTGGGTCTATGAAAAACTTTTGGTGCTCTCTCTTGAGACGGCGTTGTTTTAAATAAAATATTAAAACCTTGGACCCAACTTAAAACTTTGTTGTCTGAAGTAATCTTTTTCCGGTTTTTAAAATAATTAGCCACATTTTCTGCTGATTTTTTATTTACCTTTAGTATGACCTCCTGGTTGTTCTGGTTGGGTTTTGATGCTGTTGTCTGCTCGTCTGTTTGTATCTCGATGTTGGTTGAGGATGATTTGGGTACTGGCTTTGTCGAAATCTTGGTCTGTTCGAGGCTGGATTGAAGTATAAACTCTGTTGATTGAAGTTGTAAGATTCTGGAAGTACTCTTGTTGGATGCTCAGTGGAAAAAACAGCTTGGCGTTGTGGCGCGGCCTTCGGATAAAAAGTGGCTTTTTGTGGCTTCATTATAGAGCTGACTTGAAAAGCTGCTGATCTTGTATCTTTGCTTTCTTTCAACATTTCAATCAAATTCTCCCCAAATAAATATTTATCTATAGGTTTCTCGTCTAATAATTTTTTAAATTTTAAATTTAATGAAGAACTGAGCAAAAATCTTCTGTGCAAGGACATCTTATAAAACACTTCTATATTGAAGTTTATGTAATTGGCAATTGTTTCGATATTCGACCTCTTTATAAAGGGACATAATACTTGCAGCTAAAATTGTTTGCATAGTTTGCAAGCCTTTATCTTCCCTAATTTTATTTTTATCTTTTATGGCAGATAAAATCTCAGAATTCAACTGAGGTGGGCAAAGTCTTTCGCAGTTTGTAGCAGGTAAGAATTTTTCTGTAAGTTTACCCACAATACTTTTGTCTAAGCCTTTGGAAAGGGAATAGTTTAGCCTTTTTGCTACATCTGGCAACATTTCAGAAGCATTAAGGTTAGTTTTTAGTGGGTCTTCCCCAATTAAGTTAATCATATTTAGAGAAATAGATTCTTTTTGTGTAGGTACCTCTCCAATGAAAAAATCTTCTGTCTGTTGTTGTGACTCCTCAATAAGTACTGCTGGTTGTAGATCTTCACTTGCCCTAAAATCTTCAATTATGCTTCAGTTATGCTCAAATTGCATTGGATCTCATTTTCTGTATTATTTAGTGAAACTGATGGGCTATGCACCTCCACAATGGTTTCTGTAATATTATTTTTAATATTTTGACAAAACCAAATAAAAATTTAGTGTAAGTAAACTTGCTACGCTTGAAAAGTGAAATCAAGGTAAAATGTACAAACAAATATTTAAATAAATATTATGTATTCTATTTTAAATTTCTGTGCTACTATAAAATACCTCTGAGAAATAGGAGCACCTCAAATAAATCATAAAGATTTTCTGGGCTATTAAAAAATACCCGCTTCCCTAGTATTATTGTTTGAAGATAAGCCAAACACAAATTTTGTGTATGTAACTTGCTATTCTTGTGATGTAAATTCGAAGTAAAATGTGTAAAATTAGTTAAATAAAAATATATTCCATACTATACTTCTGGGCCACTATAAAGTGCCTCTGAGAAATAGGAGCATCTCAAATAAATCATAAAGATTTTCTGGGCTATTAAAAAATACCCGCTCCCCTAGTATTATTGTTTGAAGACAAGCCAAACACAAATTTTGTACAAGTAACTTGCTATTCTTGTGATGTAAATTCGAAGTAAAATGTGTAAAATTAGCTAAATAAAAATATATTCCATTCTATACTTCTGGGCTACTATAAAGTGCCTCTGAGAAATAGAAGCAGGTCAAATAATCATAAAGATTTTCTGGGCAACTTAAAAGTACCCTCTGATTTATTGTTATATCCTTAATTATTTAGTCTGTATTACTTTGGGCTACCTTAAGGCACCTTTAATGAGACAAACAGTATATTTTTTCTTTGCAAAATGTGACGTTTTTGCATGTAATTTTCTACGAAATAAACATTTTCAGGAAAACCCGTGCAGTCCGGCAACATAGTGCCTGTTTTATATTCGAACAGGAAGATGGCGAAAAAACAGGTACTATGGCAACAGAAAAATATATTAATAACAACAAAATAAAAGACTCCATGTTTGAATTTGATTAAGATTGTCACTTTGTAAATAATTAACAAATATAGCTCTATTTATTCACGCTAAATTTAATTTAACTACCATAAGCAAATCAAAATAAATATCATAATATAAATACCTGAGTCCTTTTCATCCATTTCCTCTCTCAACTTTACCAATTTCTGTTGCAACTCTTCATATTTCCGCCGCTTTCGGGATAAACAACCACTCTTTGATGTCACACCTTTTCGGTATGAAAATTCTCCGGTGTGGACAAGCACACCTTTTTGGCATTTTAAACGCTTTTTAACAATTTTTATAAAATTATTTCGAACACGCGTGTGATCAGCCGCGCACAGAAAAAAACAGTGATGTGCGCACGTCACGTGTCAAGAAGCCTAATATCTTCTTTTTTCTTATTCTTCTTCTTTAAACTGTGATCAGCGGCCAGAAAATGCCACTACCATTAGTACAAATGTTCGAAATGTTATGTGAAGGACAATATATATTATTTACTGTCCTCATAAAACTTAAAAAAAGCAAAATGATTTTTATTTAAAGTAATTGTTCAAAATACCAACCGTCTGCCTCTTGACAATAACTGAACAGATGACGACAATCTTCGTGAACATTATGGATCATTTCTGGAGTTATATTACAAATTACCAATTTAAGTCTACTTTTTAACTCTTGTAAATTTTGTGGTTTGCCGGTGTATACTTTTGATTTTAAGTAGCCCCATAGAAAAAAATTAAGTAATATGAAATCTGGAGATCTTTGTGGCCACTCTATTATTCCTCGTCTACCAATACATTTCCTAGGAACACAGTAATTCAAAAAGTCACGAAGAGGTAGTGCAAAATCAAGATTTGCACCATCTTGAGAAACCATATGTTTGACTTGTCAAATTACGATCTTTTTCATTAGGAAGCTTTTCTTACTTTTAATTTTAGGTAGGAAGCTCTTCTTCTTCCTACTTTATAAATAAGCTCAATACCTATTTTACTTCGGTATAATACTCTGGGCTAATTAGCAAAATTCATGGAAAAGTTATTTACCAGCAATTTTATTGATGGAATCGAATTAAAAGATCCTATATATTAATAATATAGGTATGCAAAGTCCGCAGATAGTGTGCTACTTTTTTTATAAACAAAATGGCGCCGACAAATCGTATTTTTTTCAATTATTGCTCTATAACTCCGAAGATTTTAACTTTACAACAAAAACACTCAAATAAAAATTCACCGCAATTAAATTCTGCATAGAGATATGTTTTTCACGATTTGCTCCGATGAAAATTTTCCTCGGAAAATGCGGGTTTTCCTAACAAAAACAATAATTTTCAAATAAAGTTTGAGGTAAATAATTATTAATCAATAATTAAATAACTTAGTGACATCAAAGATTTCTTAGTATATATTGTAATTCCAGAAGCCGGTGAAAATTAAACGAATATTTTAGCAACAATTCAATTGTTAATTAACAATTTACGATCGCAATAATAACCAAAATAATCATGATACATTGATCAAACTTATAAAGATTATAAAGATGAGATGCTTGTTTAATATTTTATCGACAAAATATAAATTTTTCTTTTTTTTGCATAATCTTTAAATTTTGAAAAAAACAAATAGTTATAATACGTTGGTCTAATTAGTAAAGTACAAAGAAAGGTTATTTACCAGCAATTTTATTGCTTTAATCGAATTATAAGATCTTATATATTATTAATATAGGTATGCAAAGTCCACAGATAGTGTACTACTTCTTTTATAAACAAAATGGCGCCGACAAATCTTATTTTTTTCAATTATTGCTCTATAACTCCGAAAATTTTAACTTTACACCAAAAATACTCAAATAAAAATTCACCCCAATTTAATTCTACATAGAGGCATGTTTTTCCCGATTTTCTCCGATGAAAATTTTCCTCAGAAAATGTGGGTTTTCCCAACAAAATCTCGAATTTTCAAATAAATTTTTTGGGCCAGTAATTATTTATCAATAATTAAAAAGCTTGGTGAAATAAAAGCTTTCTTGGTATAGATTATAAATTCAGAAGCGGGTTAAAATGAAACGAATATTTTAGCAACAATTCAATTGTTAATTAACAATTTACAGTCGCAATAACAACCAAAATAATCATGAGACATAGATATATAGATTATAATATATACATAGATTATAAAGGTGTGATGCCTATTTAATATTTTGTCGACAAAATATAAATTTTTCATTTTTTTGCATAATCTTTAAATGTTAAAAAAAATTGTTATAAACAAATTAACATTTCTTAAAAATTGTTTATTATATTCTAATTTTAAAAAATACTTAAAATGCGTATTTCATAGGTCTTGAAAAGGAATGCTTTAAAAAAAATTTCCAACCATTTGCAAAAAAGTTAGGAAACAGCAAAATAAATATATACGATATCTCCATTGTTTATAATTTGTTTTAATTGTTTCAAAGCTTAAAAGTAAGTCTATGGTACAATCTAATTACTCACAAAAAATGTCAAAAATTAGTGCAATGGTTATATTTTAATCAAAGATTAAAAATACTTTTTTTTTAAATTTTTAGCGCGAAAGTAGGCTTGATACAGAGCCGGAGATAAAATGTTCACTCGAAGCGACTGACACGCTTAAACTCGCGCGAGTTGTGTATGTGGGCGGGTAGCTACGGTACTGTATTATTCTACTTTCGCGCGTGTAAATTACAAAAAAATATATTTATAATCTTTAATTAAAATATAACCATTAAGCTGATAATCGATATTGTTTTAAAAATAATTAACTTGTACTTTAAACTCACTTCTACGCTTTGAAAGAATTAAAAAAAAATTATTAACACCCTAGTAATAGTATGTTTATTTTGCTATTTCATAACTTTTTTGCAAATGGTTGCAAAAAATTTTTGAAGCATTCGTTTTCAAGATATTTGAAATTCGCATTTTAGCTATTTTTTAAAATTACAATATAATAAAAACTTTCTGAGAAACGTTAATTTTCCGCAAATCGCCAGGAAATTTTGACATTCCTGTCAAAATTTCTTGAAGAAAAAGTCAGGACTTCCTTACTGTAAGGAAATGTCATTTCCTTACTGTAAGGAAATAATATTTCCGTACAGTTGTTAGTGTTCTACATAAATGATAGAAAACACATTGCTATTAAAACCTTGTAAATTACCTTAATCATTAAATTTTCTTTATCTGGAGCTTCCTGGATAAATTTTTCAATTTCTTCCTTCGTTAAAATCTTAGATTTCTTTGCCCTATAACCTTGAGCTTGCCGTTTCAATAAAGAACGAAGTTTTGAGTATGTAGATATATCTACATTGTGTTTAAGTGCAAGGGTTGACTTCATCATTGAATAATTGGCCCATAATGTTGAAGATTTCATCTTTAAACAAAGGTCTAGGAAGTATGCCATTACAACATTTTCTGAGAAAGAACTCGTATTTTTACTCATGCGATAATCCATAAAACGTCTGTATGCATTTTCGTACTTTTCTCTTGATTTCTTTGGCAATAATTCTAATGAAGCAGTATTCACTGCCTCAACCAGCTCTGGAGGAGTCCCAGGAATGGAAATTTCATCATCACTTATCATTTTACTTTCGAGAACACCAGCAATTAAATTTATAAGCGTCAAGTTTGACAATTCAACCTCAATACGTTTCCATAGTAACCCAAGTAATTTTATTAGGAATTTCAAAGCACCATTTATTTGGGAATAAAATTATCGCGTTTTTTTTAAATCAATCAATATCTGTCGAATTTTAAACGATTTGCGGAAAAATAGTATGTTTACCTCGTAGGAAAAGCCACATTCCTGGACTCTGTGTTGCTAAGTCTCGGCTTGCGCCTCGACTTAGCAATCTTCACAGTCGTCCAGGAATGTTAAGCTTTTCCTACCCGGTAAACAATGTACTATTGTTTATAACTATTTTTTTTAAGATTATGCAAAAAAATAAAAAATTTATATTTTGTCGACAAAATGTTAAATAGGCATCTCATCTTTATAAGATTTCAAAGTTTGATTAGTGCATCATAATTATTTTGGTTATTATTGCGACCGAAAATTATTAATTAACAATTGAATTGTTGGTAAAATATTCGTTTAATTTTCACCAGCTTCTGGAACATAATCTAAACTAAGAAGGCTTTTAAGTCACCAAATTATTTAATTATTGGTAAATAATCACTTATCTAAAACTTTATTTGAAAATTAAAGATTTTGTTGGGAAAACCCGCATTTTCCGAGGAAAATTTTCGTCGGAGCAGATCGAGAAAAACACGTCTCTATGCAGAATTTAATCACGGTGAATTTTTATTTGAGTGTTTTTTTTTGTAAAGTTAAAATCTTCGGAGTTCTAGAGCAATAATTAAAAAAACACGATTTTCGGGCGCCATTTTGTTTATAAAAAAAGTAGCCCACTGTCTGAGGACTTTGCATACCTATATTATTAATATATAGGATCTTATAATTCGATTCCAGCAATAAAATTGCTGGTAAATAACTTTTCCCAAAAATGGCCTATTCCCCGATAATCAGCCCAGACTATAATAATAATATCGTATGGCATTTTGCCGGGGAGATCCTTTCGGACAATTCCGGCGCCATTTACACCTTTAACCCTGTTTCAAGTAACTAGTGGCGATGTACACTAGCCCAGGGGGCCGACGGCTTTACGTGCTCTCCGAGGCACGGTGAGACGGCTCGTGTCATTATTGGAAATGAAAATGGTTTGTCTTTGGCAGGGCTCGAACCCACGTGTACTGGCGTATGAGACCAGCGAATATGCCGTTACTCCACGGCCGCTCATTTTACTTCGGTTTTTAGCCTCAATTGACATTGCCTGACCATCTTTTCCTCGGTCGGCCGAATGATCTTATTCCATTTGGCGATTTGTCTCTTGCTATTCGTACTATTCTAGTTTCTGTCATTCTTTCTATGTATTGATTCCATTCTATTTTTCTTCTTTAGCTCCACATGTTTATTTCTTCTATACCACATCTCGCTCGTATTTCCTCACTTCTTACTCTGTCTCTTAGAATTTGGTTTGATATTTTTCGTAAGACTTTTATTTCTGCTGTTTTCAGCAGTTTTTGTGTTTTCGCCATATCTGCTCTTGTTTCCGCTGTATACGTCATTATCGGTCTTATTGTTGATTTATATATCCTGATTTTCGTTTCCATTGTGAGGTATTTGTTTCTTCAGATTGTGTTGTTGAGACATCCTGCTGCTCTGTTCGCCATGTTCACTTGTTTTTGTACTTCTTCTTCCACTTTTCCGTAGCTTGACAGTTTTATTCGCAAGTGTTCTGTTTTCATCACTTGTTCTATTATTTTGTTATTTACGACCAATTTATATCATCTCGGTTCCGCTGATACCACTATAGATTTAGTTCTCTCTGTTGAGATCACCTTGTGTATACAGGGTGAGGCAGATAACGGGCCTATTAGAAGTATCTCGAGAACTAAAGCTAAGAGAATAATGAAAATTGTAATGCAAGGGTTTTGAGGTATAAACTATTTAATGAAAATATTTTGGTCTCTTTGCTACTTCCGGTTATACCGGAAGTTGATTGTAACTTCGTTTTTTTAAACGGGACTCCCTATATATTTTTACATTTTTGGATTCTCTTCGATTTCTTCTTTCTTAACATATCAGGTTTTGTAATATTATACAGGGTAGGTTAAAAGATAATAACGTTTTCTTATTAATTTCGTAGCAAGATTTACACCCTGTAGGATTGTAGTAGTTTGACATAATAAACTCTATTTATGTTCAAATGATTTTTAATATAGTCTACTATTGTTAAGAGTTATTGGTATAGTTAAATTTTTCATCTTAGTATACAGGGTTGGTCGAAACTCGGAATGAGTATTTTCTGAGTTTTCTTACATGGAATACGTATTTTAGTATTGTAATGAAATGTTATTTTATGGTACTTTTTAATTTCTTAAGCATTCCCTATACCTAACTGCTTTAATTTGTGAGTTATTGGTGAATAAAGCCAAACATTAATTGCAACACAAAATAGGTGAAATTGTATTAGGTTGGCCGTGAAAATATTCAGTCACAAGTATTTTTTGGAAATAAATAGATATTAAACTAGGCTGATACTTAAAATTGCCAATAATGGTTGAGGTATCAAAATACCATCGAAGTTAAAATTGTTGGTGCGATTAACAATTAAGCACAAATTAAAGCAGTTAGGTATAGGGAATGCTTAAGAAGTAAAAAAGTACCATGAAAAAATATCATTTAATTACAATACTAAAATATGGGGTGTTCCATTTAAGAAAACTCAGAAAATACTGATTCCGAGTTTAGACCCACCCTGTATACTAAGATTAAAAATTTAGCTACACTAATAATTTTTAACAATAGTAGACAACATTAAAAATCATTTGAACATAAATAGAGTTTATTATGTCAAACTACTACAGTCCTACAGGGTGTGAAGATTGCTACGAAATTAATAAGAAAACGTAATTATCTTTTAACCTACCCTGAATAATGTTACAAAACCTTATATTTTAAGAAAGAAGAAGTCGACGAGAATCCCAAAATGTAAAAATATACAGGGTGTCCCATTTAAAAAAGCGAAGTTATAAGCAACTTCCGGTATAACCGGAAGTACCAAATCGATGAAAATATTTTCATTAAATAGATCAATCTTCAAAGCCCCCTTATTCCAATTTTCATAATTCAGTTGCCATTAGTTCTCGAGATATTTCTAATAGGCCCTTTATCTGCCTCACCCTATATATGAGAGCCGTGTCTTCGAATTCTTTAATTAATCTTTGTAGGTCATCTTCATTTTCCGCTGTTATTATGGCGTCGTCGGCGGAGCAGATTATCTTTATTTCCTTTTCTCCCATTCTATATCCTTCTATATATTCTTTTCTTTTTTAACTTTCTTTATGATTTCATCCAGTATCAGATTAAATAAATATTAATGGGCTCAGCGAATTTCCAGCGAAGCACTTCTTACCTATAATTATATAGTCGGCCATCCCTGATAATTCGTTTGCTTTTTAAGGGTGTTGGGTGTGTATCTCAGTCATCCAATGGGGATTTTTTTACTCCATTATCTACTGTTCCTCATATAAACAGAAAACTGCTTCATCAGAAAAAAATAATTTAACGAATGAAACACGGACTGTATTGCATAAATCTTACATTACTTCGCAAAACTGTATTAAAATTTGGCAACCTGAAACATCGTTATTAATTTCCTGAGCATTATAAATTTTATACGGATAATATTTCTCTTTTTTAGTACATATTCAGTACACAGGTTATTATAAAAGATAAAATCGAGAGTCGCAGAGGACTTGGAATGAAGCAGATGTCAAAGCTCAAGAACATTGGCGATTGGACAGGAATACGCAGTGCCGAACAACTATTCCGATTAGCTGAAGACATTAAACAACTCACCAATGTAATTGTCAACATTGGAGAGCATAATATGGCACCGAAAGAAGAAGAAGAGGAAGAAGAAGAAGAAGAAGAAAGAGAAGAACATATAAAAATAAAACATACCTATTAGAAATAACGTTTGTGTCAGCTGCAAGTTACCTTGAATTAATTTACCTTGAATTAATTTGAGGATTCGCTGCCACACTTCATAATACTTCAAGATTAACCTTATCATTCATCGGCGGCGGCGGACAACCTGCATTTGCAATATGTTTCACTTATCCAGATTTTTCTTTTACCAATACCGGATTGTGTGATACGGGTATTGGGATGTTTTGTACTGATTTTATCTGCCTGTCCAACAATTTATCAGCTTATTTCAATTCTTTAGGTTTCCGTTAATGCTGCCATTAGTTATTTAACTGTTTCATGCAATAAACTACTATTTATTTAGTGTATGGACGTTTTTCTATTCTCATACTATAATGTTAATTATAATTTCACTACCTGTATCTTAATGAACTTCATTATGATACAGAGTTTCATTACGATATAGATTTTTAACCAATAGAATTGCGATATGGCATTCGGTACCAAAGGCGAGTCAAATACATACTCTTTGACAGTTTCCAATATGTAAACAAACTGTCAAACTACTTAATTTGTTTGCGTTACAAAGTTAATAAATTTGAATATATTTTTTGTTGTGAATGAAGCTCGTACTCTATACGAAACTAGCTGCTAGGCGGCTCGTTTCATATCCCTCATACTCGCTTCATAATGACCATCGTTAAATGCTCGTTGCATAATATACAATTACAGTACGATAAATACATAAATATAACATATTATTCAAACGCTAAAATAAAATGAATAAAACTAAATATTAATGTCCAATTTACACAGCCATTCAATTGCTTCTGGGGAACATTCCACAAACTGGAGGTTTCCACGTTAGGCACGATTTAGAAAGTCTTAAATATAATGGGTCAAAACGGCAAACAGGTGTATGTTTTCAAAAAACTTTTGATAGTGTGTAAAAAATATATTTTATATCAGCTAAGTACTTTCAACACATAACGTGCCATCATCAGAGCTTCGTCCTCTTAAAATACCTTCATAGAAGAGCAATTGCTTAACAACACAACAAAAAACATGAATACTGGGCAAAAGCCACAGATATAGGGTAATAACCCTTTACAGTGAATAGAATCACATCTAAATTCTTTTATTAAATTATAAAGACAACATGGCTGAGTCAGACCATTTTGAGCCCACATTTTGGTCTGACTCAGCCATGTTGTCTTTATAATTTAATAAAAGAATTTAGATGTGATTCTATTCACTGTAAAGGGTTATTACCCTATATCTGTGGCTTTTGCCCAGTATTCATGTTTTTTGTTGTGTTGTTAAGCAATTGCTCTTCTATGAAGGTATTTTAAGAGGACGAAGCTCTGATGATGGCACGTTATGTGTTGAAAGTACTTAGCTGATATAAAATATATTTTTTACACACTATCAAAAGTTTTTTGAAAACATACACCTGTTTGCCGTTTTGACCTATTCAGAAGTGTGTACAAGTCTTGCAGTCTTTTCCAATTTCCAATTTAAATATAATGGCTTATGGTCTGTCTAGATTCTAGATGATCCGCAATCGCACTATAGACTTTCCGCACGACCCTGTTTGAACAGCGAATGAGTACATCTACCATGTCCGGTACGTATGCGATTAAGCCTCGCCCAGGTGTACCGGAAAAAATTTGATCCGATGAAACCCTGAGTTGGGGTGGATATCTGAATATAGTATGATTCTGTTGTTGGCATCCATTTTGTTGACCATTGCCTATATTATAGGAATAACCAATTTTTCGTGCAGATCTGATTGGAAGATTTCTAGATCTCAGTCGCTGGTGCTCTTTTGAGATATCTGGTATATCTTGATGGACTGGTAATTGGTACTTGGCTGCAGTTTGCTGGTACTCTCTTACTAATACTGCTGTACGGCGTAGATCTGCTGAAGCAATATTGCTCAACGTAGACAGCCGTCTCACTGGGTTTGATTTTATTGTTCCAGTGATTATTATCATGGTTTGATTAAGTTAAACATCAATTTTGTTTGTATGTGCACTATTTGGCGATACTGGTGTACAATATTCTGCCACTGAAAAAACCAAAGCTAGAGCAGAGGTCCAAAGTGTATCTGCAGAAGCACCCCAAGTTTTTCCAGCAAGTTTTGTTATTACATATATTGTTTCTTGTTCTCAGTTTACCGGCTGCGTGTGTAAGATGACTTTTGAAGTGTGGCGCCTAGATATTTGGGGTTGTTGTTATGTTTGATAGCTGTATCATTTAAAGTTACATTTAGAGTATCGCCGGCATGTTGATTCGATAGGTCAAAGAGACAGGTTTCAGTTTTACTTATGTTAAAAAGTAAGCGCCAGTTCTTAAAGTAGTTACTTAGTGTAGTTAGGTTCTCGTTTAGAGCTCGTTCTCCTACTTTTGTACTATTATCTTGAAAGCCAATGGCCAGGTCGTCAGCATAAGCAAATTTTTTCGATTTTGTTTCAGGTATATCTGCCGTATAAAGGTTAAATAATAAAGGAGCTAAAGTAGAAGCTACAGTTAGAATGCAGTGTTGGTCTTACTACGCTACGATATCTCTCTCTCTCTCTCTCTCTCTCTCTCTCTCTCGCTCTCCTGTCGTTACCCCATTACTGAGGATCGTGATTTCTTCCAATATTCCTAACAATGTTTCTCCATTGGCCTCTATCTTCAGCTGCTCTAAGAGCTTCGCAGAATGAGTTTCCAGCTGAATGCTTTATTTGGTCAGACCATCTAGTTGGTAATCGTCCTCTTGATCTTCTCCCCGGAACGTTTCCAGAAACAATTAATCTCTCCAAACTATCGTCATCTCTGCGAACCACGTGACCAAAGAATTGCAGAATTCGTTGCAGACATATTTTGAACAGCCTTTTTTTAATATTGAGTTGGTTTAGAATGGAAACGTTTGTCCTATGAGCTGTACAAGGTATGCGCAGCATTCTTCTCCAGCACCACATCTCAAAGGCATCAATTTTGTGGCGCTCGCATGCGCGAAGAGTCCAAGTCTCTGCTCCGTATAGAAATATTGAGAATACAAGGGCATTCACCAGTCTCATCTTGATATTTTGAGAGATAGATCTGTCTTTCCAAACTTTAGTTAGGCGACTCATCGCATTTTTTGCCATACCAATACGTCTCCGAACTTCTGCTTCACAGTTACCATCGTTAGTTATACTAGACCCGAGATAGATAAAGGTGTTTACTATCTGGTATTCCTGTAATATGTTAGTCAGTTGAAAAGTGTCAAATCTGTCGACCACCATTATTTTTGTCTTAGTTTTATTGATTTTCAGACCAACTTTATTGCTTTCGTACTCAACTTTTCGCAGAGGATCAAACATTTCTTGCTCATTTGCTGCTATAAGTGTAGTGTCATCAGCAAATCTTAAATTGGAGATTTTCCTACCAGCTACTGTTACTCCACCGGCCCATCCTTCTAAAACCATCCTCATGACATGTTCACCATAAATGTTAAATAAATCAGCTGACAACACGCATCCTTGCCTAACACCTTTCTCGATCTTGAATTGGTTTGAGAACTTCTGATCTAGTCGTACTGTCGCTATATTAGACTGGTACAGATTTTTAATAAGTGTCACCAGGTGCATTGGTGCGCCCATTTCTATTAAAATTGACCACAGATCTGTCCAGCCTACACAATCAAATGCCTTTTAGTAGTCAACGAAGCATATAATCATAGGTACTTGAAATTCTCTAGACTTTTCAATGAGTTGTCTCAGGTTCAGGATTTATTCCCGTGTACCTTTACCCTTTACAAACCCCACTTGTTCCTGAGGTATTTGGTTATATAGATAGGTTTTTAATCTGTTTTTGATGATATGCAACAAGATTTTACTAGCATGTGTTATTAGTGACAGTGTGCGGTAGTTTTCACATCTGGTAGTAGTTCCTTATTTGTGTAGTGGGATATAAATTGAGGTACACCAATCAGATGGCCATTTTCCTAAATTCCAAACAGCGACACAGATATAATGGATGATATGTAATCCTTTGTCACCTAGTAACTGTAGTATTTCACATGGTATTGAATCAATGCTTGGGGATTTATTTCTCTTTAGTGATTTAATTGCATCTTTGACTTCAGCGAGTAAGACAGTAGGTTCTCTAGGGTGGTCAGAAGGCCACTGATTTTCTGATGGTACCTCGTTATTTTTATATAGCTCGCCACAGTAGTTTCGCCATGTTTCCAATATTTCATCAGTATCGATCTTTAAATTACCTTCCTTATCTATTACAGACCACGTTTGAGGTTTAAATTTTCTGGTAAGGAGTTTGATCTTCTGGAATAAGTCCCTCGGTTCATTTCGACAGCCATGTTGCTTTTTTCTCTGCATATTTGAAGATGTAATCAGCTTTATCTTTACGGCACGGTTTTCTGATTTCTCTCGATAACGCTCTGTATTCATCGTTTGTTCCGTATCTAGTTTTATGTTCTTTTCTGCGTTGAATCACAGTCCACATATTATCGGATATCCATGGCTTACGGCCAGTGGAAACCGCTGCCTCACAGTCTTTTGCAGCCTCGAATACCTTATCTATGAGATAGATCCGAGTGCTCTCAGAGTCACTACCTACTTGGTCTAAAGAAAGAGCATCTTCTAGATTTTGTTGGAAGTCATTGATTTTTGATGGACTTAGAGACATGACTTTTCTCTGGGGTCTTCTTTTGGGGACTTTAAAACGAAGTCGCACGTTCAATACCAGGAGTTGATGATCGCTTCCACAGTCTGCGCCAGGATATGTTTTACAGTTGATGGACGACGACTTCCATCTTGATCTTATTAGGATGTAGTCTATTTGATTCCTTGTTCGTCTATCTGGGCTGCGCCATGTGTATAATCTCCGTGGATGATATTGATATAACGTGTTTGTAATTGTAAGGTGTTGTTCTACACAGAACTCCACTAGACGGTCGCTATTCTCATTTCTCTGTCCCAGTCCATTTTGGCCCAGCACTCCTTCAATATTTTCATTAGATGACCCCACTTTGGCGTTAAAATCTCCTAAAATTATGACGAGTTCACGATTCGGAATAGCGCGAACAGTTTCTTCTAGACGACCATAGAACCTGTTGATGTCTTCTTCTTGTGCAGCTGTTGTAGGAGCGTGTACCTGGACAAGGTGTAGGGTATTGGTGGATATTCTCATTTTAAGGGATATTATCCTGTCATCAATAGTATTATATCCAATTACGCAGTCGTTAAGTTTAGAGGGTTCAATTATTGCGACTCCATTTGTACTTTTGTTATCTGGGCCTGAAAAATACACGACGTTGCCAGCAGTTGTTTTAAAATGCCCTTTTCCTCTCCAGTGAGTTTCTGAGAGTCCCAGTACTGAAAGATTGTGGTCTGCCATTTCTTTTTCAACTATGTGTAACTTTCCAGGGTTTTAGATCAGTCCTTGGACCAATTCGCTGACATTTTCTTAAATTAAATGAAAATTTCGATTCAGTCGCACAATTTCTGCCAGGTGCCTGGTCCCTCACACCTTGGCAGCCGGTAGCAAATTTCACACCATCCGACCCGGAACCGAGATGGCGCCGAGCGTGAGTCGGGTCGCTACACATTCCATCTTCACTTACTGAAATTTTCATCGTTATGGGAAGAAATTCTCTTGGGAAAATAGTGCAGTGGTTTCCCTTTGCCTTCTGCACCGCTGTATATGTGCCGTTTCTGTGGCTATCATTCTCGCCGCATGGTCAGTTTTGTAACAGCCAGCTGCCACTGTCCAACCTATCACCATGTCTGGCTACCCTCACTTAGTTTAGCCTGCAGACCAATGCAGTTGCCCGGGATGTGGCACGTGGAGCCATAAGTGAGAGTTGAGTGCCTTTTGAGGACCAGTTATCAAAAAACAATCTCCCGTCTATGACGTTTGATGTGGTCGTTCCAATAAAAGGTGCTACCTCTATAACACACTCGTACACACCCACACGCTACGATATGCAGACTAAGAAATCACCGGTCCTGATGCTCTTGTCGAGGCAAACCAGCAACGTGTTCGGCCGTTCTCCCGCAAGAAATACATCGATCTATGCTACCTGCACTGCATTCTAACTGTGGCTTTTAGTATAGCAACGAGCCTTGAGGTAAGCCGTTGTTAAGTTTTTTCTAACATTACTCCGTGCATCATTAATATATACCTGAAACAGTCTGTTAGTAGATTGTTTATCAATAAACTAATACTTACAAGAAACTCCAGAAATGATCCACAATATTCAAAATTATCTTCACCTTTTCAATTGCTGCCAAAATGCAGGTGGGTGGCAATAAGAACATTCAACATAGGCAAAAATAAAATTTTATTTATCAAATCAATAATTTTTGTGTTTTTTTTTCTCGAAAAAATAAATTTATTCCATAATTTTGCCCCTTACAGTATATTATATACTTTATTAATAATACTTATTACAACATGTTTCATTGGATATCTTTATGTGGACTTTGTTAATACAGCATTATTACATGCCAGTTTAAATTCCATTTCGCTTTTTTTAAACTTCTCCCCATGAAGGTTTTTCCAAGAAAGTTTAATTAAGGTAGGTAGGTATATTTCCTTTGAGTTTAGTCGATTTCATAAATATTTAATGTCGGACTTACAGCGCCCTTTCATTAAACCTCTTTTCTTTGCTTTCATGAATAATGAGTTTCGTTAATTGCATTCTTTTATTTAGAGGGCTATAACATACGGTCGTTGTTCACAGGGAAAAGGAAAACACATACATCAATAAAGGGAACGCTGCCTTACCTAAGGTAGCGTTGTTATTAAAATATACTGCAATTAAATTTCTAGCATTTTTGTAAATCACTTTATTTCTTCTAGCTTGAAGATCACACTCGCTTTCAGTGAAGTTTTTTTTTTCAGCTAAGTTTAGATTTCGTTTCAGTTGTTCTATGTATATCAGGTATTAATGAGTTTACACCTTTTTGTCCTATTTTGACTTATATTAAATGCTGTTATCTCCTTATTTAGATTTTTATTGTGACTTCTAGGCTGAGAATAATAATTGTCCCTTTACGTTTTCGATTTTTCTCGGATAACATACGTAAGAAAACATACTTATAGCATCCAAAAAAGAAGAAATAAATGTTATTTTAACTGACTTTATGCTAATGACCTCGTCCATGGATACCTCGGGTTGAGGTAGGGGTGGTTTTAGTTGATTGGTAGACGACCTGACAGGGATGTCCGAATGAAGCTCTCTGTGACTTAATTTGACACTAGGTCAGGGGTCGGCAAACTTTTGAGTCGGAAGAGTAAAAAATTACAATTTACCAAATATCAAAGTTTTTAAAGAGCCACAAATTTTTTGTCAACAATAAATAGTACTCGCATAAATAAAGTCCTTTGATAAAAAAATTAATCTATTTATTTATATGTATATAGAGTTTTTCACATACAGGGTTTTAAATTATGATGGCATATATTTCTTACTAGTGACGTCATCCATCTGAGGGTGATGACGTAATCGATGATTTTTTTAAATGGAAATAGGGGTCGTGTGCTAGCTCATTTGGAAGCCTATTCAATTCTGTTTTCATTAGTATAAACATTTATATAATTATTTATACAAGGTGCCCAAAATTTTTTTTTTAAATTAAATTATTTGACAAAAAAAAAAGAATTTATGTAATTTATTTAATACAAAATACATTTTACTGCTGTCACAAATCAGAGAAAAATATTTATATTGCAAATAAACAATGCTTTTCGCTTAAATTAAATGTTCAAACTTCCAAGAGGCAGGGGGCTGCGGAAGATGGCTTAAACATTTAATTCAAGCGAAAAGCAATGTTTATGTGTGAAATAAACATTTTTTTTCTGATTTCCGACAGCAGTGAAATGCATTTTAAATTAAATAAATTACATACATTCTTCTTTTTTGCCAAATAATTAAGTTTAAAATTTTTTTTGGATATCCTGTATAAAGGTCGTTATCAAATTTACATCATCACCCTTAGATGGATGATGTCACTAGTATGAAATATATGCAAAAAATTGCAATATAAAAATAAAAATTGACCTGTTTCGGCATTTCCTTAAAATCTAATAACTACCGTCAAATATCAAGGTGGACTCTTTTCTTTGGCCTACCCTGTATATAGATATTATCATACTTTTCATTTATTCAAGTAAAAAATTAAAACAACTAAATATTCACTTGTACTTGATGTACAATGACAAAGAATTGAGCAAATAATCTCAACGGGATCGTTGGCTTTGCATGGTTTTAGAAAGTTTGGATAATCTGGCTCACTGTTTGAAGGCTCAAACACGATTCTAAATTTTCATTTGTTAGTTGTCTTCTCAGTTTACGTTTAATTATTATCATGCAAGAGAACGCTTGCTCGCAAGAGTATGTCGATCCGAAGATAGTAAGCACTCCAAATGCCAACTCCTTCACCTCACTGTAGCAATCTGGAAGACTATTCTATGCGTCGAATATAAATCCCTCAATTCGCGGCATTTCTTTCAAGGCTGTCCACTTTTGTTAAGTTACGTACATACATTTCTGGACCTCTAACTCTTCCAACTTGTTTTTTAATTCTGTAAATTTTCCACTCCACAAAGCTTTACGTTTTAAATCGATCAATTGCATTTCTAAAGATCCATTATCAATACCAAATGGCTCAACGTGAATTTCGTTACTATTTGTGTTGAGAGGATGTACTCTGAATGCTAGAGTGGTTTTGAATTGTTCAAATCTTCCAGCAAATTCATCTTTAATTTTTTTTGTAACTGTTCTGAAGTAATTCCTGCCAACAGTTTCACTGATTTTATCGCGATATTACGTTAGAAATTGAAAATGAAGTAATTTACCACCCTGTATATCTTCTGCAAAAAGAATTAATTTTCCTTCAAAACATAGGCTGGGTTTCCCTTTCCTGGCAGTTCTAGATTCAGCTCATTTAATTTCGCAGCGATATCCACCATAAAGTAAAATTTTTTCAACCATTTGTCGTTCCCTAATTCAGAGTGATTAATGCCTTTTTCATTTAGGAATGTATTTAGTTCATTCAAGCACAAAGCAAAACGTTTCAACATCTTACCTTTGGAAAGCAATCGCCCTTTATTGTGAAGAAGGAGGTCGGAATAATGAGCCTACATATATTTCGTTTTAGGAATTCTTTAAACTGACGATGATAGAGTGCTTTTGACAAGATGCTATTAAAAATCTTGATCACCAAATTCACGACCTCAATTATTTCGGCTGGAAATGTTTGGGCACAAAGCGTTTCTTGGTGTATTATGCAGTGAAATGTAAGAATTTCGTGATTTATTTTGCTTTTAAGAATCGTTGTTGCCCGTTTATTTTTTCCTGTCATACTTCTGGCTCCATCAGTTGCTATTGAAACGATTTTATTGAAATCGATCTCATTCTCTTTAAGGCATTTTTGCATCGCTATATCTTCCCCTCTAGTTTGTCCCGAGAGCGGTAGCAATCCCAGAAGTTCTTCTTTGGGACCTTGGGAGGACATATACCTGACAAAAAGGGCAACTTGTGCCGTGTCTTTTACGTCGGAAGACTCATCTATAGCAAGTGATAAGGCGGAAGAAAGTTGGATTTCTTCCACCTGCAAATATGTCATATGTTACATTTGAAGACATCTATCTTATACTGTTTTAGCCGATAGTGACAAATGTTTGATTTTTGTCAAGATTTTTAAATGTTTTTTTTTGTTTACATCCAAAGAGCCGCATGCGGCTCACGAGCCTCAGGTTGCAGAACCCTGCACTAGGTGATAGGTGAATATGGACTGGGAACCTGTTATAAACTATCAGTTCGAAGAATATACACCTGGAAGCTCCTAGAGATGAAAATGAGAACAGAGTAAGGAATCATATTAATTACATTATTATAAACAAAAGATTCCTTAATGCCATAACATCGACTAAAGGCTAAAGCTTACCCAGGTAAGCACAGATAAAGCCAGTGACCAAAATTTTATTTTAGCAGACTTGAAACTCAAACTAAAGAAAATAAAAACAGCCACCAAAACACATAGAATTATTCTGAGGAGACTGAAAGAAGCTAATCTGTGCCGACAGATCAAAGAACACAGATACAAAGAAGTTCATAAAGTCGAAAGGCAAGGACTTGCAAGAGAAAAATGGAGGGAGTTAGAGAAGATCCTGAGGAATACCATAAAAAATAAACTGGATGGCTATACAGCCCCTAAAATATTGATATTATAAGAAATAGAGGCATTTATATTTGAAAGGAGGAAATACAAGAATAAAAACGAACAACGGTGCAAAAACATAAACAAAATAATCAGACAAAATGTCCAAGACAGATGTAATTATTATCTCTAGTAGGGACACATGTTGTTACCTTACTTACTTACTCCGTGGCGTTACAATCCTTCGTGGGTTTTAGCCGACTCGACAACATGCCTCCACTGTTTTCTGTCTTGAGTAACCTCCATCCAATTCTCCACGTCCATCGCGCTTAGGTCTCCTGCTATATTATCTCGCCACCGGAGTCGAGGGTGTCCGCGTGGTCTCCTTCCAGTTGGGACTTCCTCCCAAACCCGTCTTACTGTTCTTTGGTCAGAATGTCTTCTGAGGTGTCCCGCCCATTGGAGTCTTCTGGACTTTATTTCTTTTATGATGTTGGCGTCTGGGTAAAGTTCTTCGAGCTCTTTGTTAGTTCTTATCCTATATTGTCCTGATGCTTCATCTAGCACAGGGCCAAAGATCTTCCTTAGGATTCTTCTTTCCCAAACCAGTTGTCTCTCTTCGTTTGCCTTTGTTATCGTCCACGTTTCGCTTCCATATATCACAACGGATCGTATGATTGTTTTATAGACTTGTATCTTCGTACGTCTTGTTCATTGTTTTGATTTTATAAGGTTTTGGAGGGCAAAAAGACATCTGTTGCCGGCCTGTATCCTGTTGTTTATTTCTTGTGATCCGTTATTGTATTCAGTTATTGTTGTTCCAAGATACTTGAATTCTCTAACGCGCTCAAAGTTAAAGTCATCGATGGTGATGTTCTGACCAATAATGTCTCTGCTTTGGTTATTGCTGCTGATATACATATATTTCGTCTTGTTTTCGTTGATTTGGAGCCCCATCTTCTCTGCTTCCTTCTCGAACCTCACGAAAGTCTCTTTCATCCTTAATCGTGTGTTACCTATTAGATCGATATCGTCTGCAAATGCCAGTAGTAAGTTTGGTCCTTCTCGATGAAATACTGTATTGGGTTTTTCGATTCTTGCACTTCTGATTATGTGCTCCAGAGCTAAATTGAAGAGTTGTGGTGAAAGTACATCTCCCTGTTTTAGTCCATTGTTTATTTCAAATGTCTCCGAGTATTGTTGTCAAACTCTCACCTTACATCGTAACTGTTCCATACACATCCGTATCAACCTGACTAGTTTTTTTGGAAAGCCAAGTTCCTGCATCGCTGTCCACAGTCTATCCCTGCATACTATATCAAATGCTTGTTTAAAATCTATGAACAACTGATGAAGCTCACGATCAAATTCCCAGCATTTTTCCATTATCTGTTTTATTGTGAATATCTGGCCAATAGTAGAGCGGCCCGGTCTAAATCCGCATTTTTAATCTCCAACGATTTCTTCTGTGTATTTTTTGGTTCTTTCTAGCAGGATGTTTGCAAGGATTTTATAGGTGGTGTTTAGGAGTGTTATTCCCCGGTAGTTAATACAATACCGGTACAATAACTCCTTCTTTCTATTCATCTGGCATTGTTTCTTCTCGCCAAATGTCTTGAATTAGCTTGTATATAGAATTGTACTACGCTTCTCCTCCATGTTTTAAGCTTTCTGCGGGTATACCATCGCTACCTGGTGTCTTATTATTTTTAAGTTTTTTAGTTGCTTGTATTAATTCTTCGTATGTCGGGTATTGGTCTTATATTTCAGCTGTATGTACTTCTGTGTTTGATGTATTTCTGCTAGCTTGGTCGTTTAATAGTTGATACAAGTATTCCTTCCAGGTTTTTAGGATTTCCTTGTCGTCAGTGATAAGCTGCCCGCTGTCGTTTTGAAGGAAGTTTCCTGTTCTTGCTTGGTACCCGGTGTTGTTACCGGATAGTTTCATTTATTTTCATTGACGGCTTGTGCGGCATGTAACAATTGATCTGCTGATAAGCCAGTCCGTTGACGAAGGTTTCGGAGCCATGAATATTTCTTTCGACCAATTCCTCTTTTTCCGTCGATCTTTCCATTGAGTATTAACTGCAGCATCCTGTATCTGCTACCTCTCATTATATGCCCCAGATATTCAAGTTTTCTCTTTTTTATCATCTTCATTAAGTCACCTTCGCCTTGACCTACTCTGTTTAAGACTTCTCTGTTTGAAATGCGTTGAACCCAAGATATTCTGAGCATTCTACGATACGACCACATCTCAAAGGCTTCTAATTTGTTCATCATGTTAACCTTCATGATCCAGGTTTCACATCCATATAGTAAAACAGGATACACATAACATTTTAGGAACTTGATTCTTAGTTGTAAGTTCAGCTGAGAGTTGCTCAGAATAGATCTAAGTTTCATAAATGCTCCTCTTGCAATTTCTATACGAGTTTTAATTTCTTCATCCGGATTTAGTGTCTCGTTTATCCAACATCCTAGGTATTTAAAATGGTTAACTTTTGTTATTGACTCGTCACTGACAATTAGTTGCATAGGGCCGACGTCTTGTTTACTAACCACAAGTAATTTTGTCTTTGTTGCATTTATGTTAAGTCCGTTATTGGAGCATTCTCTAGTGACTCGATCAATAAGGAATTGAAGATCTTCGATATTTTCAGCCATGATCGCGGTGTCGTCTGCATATCTGATGTTGTTAATAGTTTCTCCCCCGATTCGAACTCCACATTGTCCTTCCAAGGCTTCATTAAAAATTATTTCTGAGTATACGTTAAACAAAGTTGGGGATAACACACAACCCTGTCTGACACCTCTCTGAATGCAAATTTTGTCTGTTTCTTTGCCGTCTACCAGAATAGAAGCTTCTTGATTCCAATATAGATGTTGTAAAAGTCTCAGATCTTTATCATCTACTCCAATCATTTCTAGATATTCAAACAACCTATCATGTTGAACTCTATCAAACGCCTTCTCAAAATCTATAAAGCAGAAGTAAATTGGTTTCTGTACTTCCCATGATCTTTGAAGTAATGTTAACATTGAGAACAAAGCTTCCCTTGTTCCCAATCCTTCTCTGAAACCGAATTGTTTGTTTCCCATTGTCTCTTCACATTTCTGCTTGATTATATTAAGAATTATCTTAAGAATTAGCTTGAGAGAGTGGCTCATGAGACTAATTAGTCTAAAGTCTTTACATGATGATGTATTAGGTTTTTTTGGGAGTGGAATAAATGTAGACTCATTGACCTCATATCGTTTATTTTAATACTTTTAAGTATGTGGTCTACAATTTCAACCCAACCACTGTTTGGTTTTATGATTATTAGCGCTGTACTTCAAAGTTCACTGAAGATGGACAAGACCGAAAACAGCTATTTTAATTTATTTGGATTTCTGATTTATTTTTTAATTAAATACTTATACCAATTAAAGTTTGTTTAGCAGTAAATGTTTGACTTCAATGGTCAATACTTGTTCTGGTACTTCAGTAGCATAAATGGCCCGGTTTCACGTAAAATTTAAATATGTTTGAAGGTTTGTTTTTCCATAATCTTAGCAATTAAAATATATTTAATTTATTTTAAAACTCATTTCAACACATTAATTTCGGGTATATAAGGCAAAGCAATATATTTTACATCCGTTTTTTGTTTTTGTCGTTGTTATTGTAACTTTTGTGGATCCTTTGCTTTATTATAGGAGTACCGTCTAGTTAGTGTTAATTGTCAAAAGATCAACTCTGTCTACCTTGATTGCCTATCGCTCCGGACCGGTCTTAACAATGGACCAAGTCAGATAAATTTGATAATATTTACGACCGCACTAATTAAAGTTAACCATTTACTGCTAAACAAACTTTACAACAGAAGTTTTTTACTCCAATGTTAAAGTTTTTTAAATAAATGGTACGCAACCAACTCCCGTGAACTATCCCGATGTAGTTTAAAATATTTTTTCTACAAACGTCTTAAAAATGCAATTTTTAGTACTCCATGGGAGCCTTAAAAATGTCACTTTAAAGCACTGTATGCTTTAAAAAATTTAAGGCACTGCAGTTAAAAGTGAAATGTCAAATTTTGAAAGCAAACGTCAAAATATTTATATTTCATTTATTAACATTAATATTAATAGTACAATTTGCGCAATTTGAAAAATGAATTTCTTGCACTGCAGTTTTACCATTTTCCATGGTTAAAGCAAATAAAAACTTCCGTAAACAATTAAGTCAACAATGGTTGCTAAGGTCCGTAATATACGATGCAATTTAAAACTATCTCCTTTCAATGTATTAAAGGTTTTTTAAAATTTAATTTAAACTGTATTATTGCATTTTTAACACGTTTGTAGAAAAAATATTGTATGATATGCGTGTTAAAAGTATATTTTTAAGGCACTCATGTGAATTGCAGAATGGGCTTCGCTCAATTACATGCGTGCCTTAAAATTGTAATTTTAACACTTATATCATAAATAACTATTACTTTATGAGCTACATCGGGTAGCTCATAAAAGTAAAATATTTACTTTTTTTACATTATTATTAAAACAGTACTTTTTAGTTTGTGTTTCTAATTTAATTTACTTTATAAAATGATTAATTTTTAGGTAACAAGTACCCTGTGTAGAGAAATCGAAACTTTAGAAGATGAATCAATTGATGAATCAAATAATGCACGCAAAATGTGATTATTGTAGGTATTATTATAAAGTTGCGCATATCACTCTACTATTGTAGAAAAACTGTGAAAGTCAAAAGAAAAAACATAGAGCCATAGACTTTAGTGGTAACATCTCGGGTGACTTCGTAAACAGTGGAAAAATATAAACTGAATGAAAAACTGAACGAAACTGATTGAGTCGTGAAATCCATTTCTATCGTTTAGATAAAGAAGTGACCCTGCATATTAAAATCGAAAATGGAAAAGCTTATAATACAGTTGAGTTCGCGAATCTTTACCCGTGCGTCATCGCTTAAAGCATACGAAATAAGTCGATGATAAGTCGGAAATTGAAATTTACTAAACGCGACAGCAAGTGACAGTAAGTGACTTGCTGTTCCGTTTAGTAAATTTCAATTTCCGACTTATTATCGACTTATTTCGTATGCTTTAAATGATGACGCACGGGTAAAGATTCACGGACTCAACTGTATATAATATCCAAAGAGCAATAAAGCAGTTAAAGCAATAAAGAAATAAATCAAATTCGTATGAAATTACATAAACTCCCAGGTAGCGTGAAGACTGATCAGAGTCGTTCCTCATAACGCTGCCAAAAAAAGGGGGAATAAAGCTTGGATTCAAAATCCAGGAGTGAGACGTTATTTTGCATGAGTACTTAATTCTACAGAAAAGTTGCGCCTTGTACGTCTGCTATGTAGATTTCGAAAGATTATTTAATGATGTTGTGAATTACCTTTTTATATAGATTCGGGTTATAACGTCCTGCGACGTTGTCCGATGCCCAATTGCCACCCCGTCCTATCATTACAATCTTCTCTCAATCCTCGTTCGCTCATTGATCTTTTATCTCTTTCCATCCACGATTTCTTTGGTCTTCCTCGTTTCCTGTGTTGCGGTGGTATCCATTTTGCTACTTTTTTGGTAGCCTTTCTTCTGGCATTCTTTGAACATGCCCATTTCAGCTGTTTTCTCTCTTTGCAGTCAGTCACATTTCTTCCTTTATTGTGTTGTTTCAAAACCTATCACGTTTCGTTTTTCTTGCTGCTCTTCTTAATGCATCCATTTCTGTGGTTTCTATTTTCCTTATTTGATATTCTTTAAGACGCCATATTTCAGATCCGTAGGTACATCAGTGTGCTTTTTATCATTGTGTCATATATTCTCAATTTTCTTTGTTTTCGTGTTTCAGTACTCCATTTAGAGATTTAATTATCTTTTATGACCTTTTTTGTCATATTAAATTAGTTGGACTCGAGAACTATAATTCTAGTTTTATAAAATAAGTCGACTACCATCAAACCATGAAGCAAAAAAGTAGACTGTAGCTATACCAGAACGATTTGCTAGGGTAAGAGCAGTGTGTTGCTAAAATACACTGCGGGGCAAAAAATCGATCTACTAAAAATTTGGTCATTTTTGATGTTTCGAATTTCCTAAACCTGTTGTCCGATTTAAGTGATTTTTTACCACGTTATAGCCTTATTCATTGACAATATCTCTGTAATAATATTGTTGCTAGACAGTCAAACTATCATTGTATACCTGGTGTACGAATTAAGCTGTGTTTTTTTCTCAGAGTTCGCATCAGCCTGTGGACTATTCTGGCATTTATTAAATACTGAAATTAAAACCCAACTATAGCCTCAGGTTTTTTTAACATTTTGTCTTTCGATTCATTCGCTTATGTTGGATAATAAAAAAGTTAGGTACTTTAACAACTGGCCCTGTTCGTCATCAGTACATGGTGTTTCTAAAATATTTGCACAAAATTTTAGAGGGTTATTTTACATGAGAAAATAATGACAATTTGCTTTATAATCATATGTCCGCAAACGCTTTAAAACCAGTTGAGATGTGCAAATCAAATTTGGTGGATTTTAAGACGTCGTTATTTCACATTTTTTGACATACAATTAAGAATTTAATATTCACCAGTGGCGCGCAAACGGGTATTATGACCGATAGTATTACCCGTACGCACGCCAATGGTGAATATAAAATTCTTAATTGTATGTCAAAAAATATGCAATAACTACGTTTTAAAACCCTCCGAATTTAATCTGCATATCTCAACGGGTTTTAAAGCAATAAATAAATCGTCAGTTTGTAAAAAAGAAATTGAACATCCCGTATCTCGGAAACGAAGCGTTTGCGGACATAATAAAATAAAAAAAATTGTCATTATTTTCTTATGTAAAATTACCCCTTAAAGTTTGTCGCACTTATTTAGAAACACCCTGTACTGATGACGAACATGGCCAGTTGTTAAAGTACCTATCTTTTTATTATTCAACATAAGCGAATGAATCGAAATACAAAATGTTAAGAAAACCTGAGGCTATGGTTGGGTTTTAATTTCAGTATTTTATAAGTGCTAAAATAGTCCACAGGGTGATGCGAACTTTGAGAAAAAACACAGTTTGATTCGTACAACCGGTATACAATGACAGTTTAACTGTCTAGCAACAATATTATTACATCGATATTGTCAATGGATAAGGCTATAACGTGATAAAAAATCACTTAAATCGGACGACAGGTTTAGGAAATTCAAAACATCAAAAATTACCAAATTTTTAGTGGATCGATTTTTTTGCACCGCAGTGTATATGCCTAAAATTTAAATTATAGCTCCTCAAAATAATCTTCCGTTTATTTCGTCAAAGCCTTGCAGCACCAATAGCAATTACCCTTTCAAGTTTTCTTGCAACAGAAAACTTACAAATCTTTACCTAATTAATATTTTTTGTTTTAGCCATAATAACGGATTTTCTTTCCTACGACCTGCTGATGATGCTTTGCTTAATTTTATAAACAAGCTTGTAAACACCAGTTATCTGTCTTCAAAGATGATTCTAAATAAAGTACAGGCTCAAAATGAACTTAGACAGGAAATAGAAGATCAAGTTGAAGAGTTTTTGGAGAGCTTGCCAAAGATTAAAATTCCTATTTTAGATGGATTCCTAACACCTAGAGAGTCTAATGTAGATACAAAACATGAAAAATAATATTACTTAAATCTGTGTAGTTAACGGTTATTGTGCATTTTTACATTTAATAAAAAATTCGTTAGGCAATAATACTTCACAGTTCAGGCAATCGTTGATTATTAATTTATCTCATAGGAAGGTAAACAGTACATAATCATCATCATTCTATTTGCTTATCCTTATGCAGGGTCGGCTTCCCTAATTGAATTTCTCCACACAATTTTATCTTGGGTCATATCAATATTAATCCCCTTTAGCAACATGTCCTGCCTAATCGTCTCCCCCCAGGTCTTCTTTGGTCTTACTCTCCTACTCCTTCCAGGAATCTGCACTTCAGCTACTCTTCGTATTGGATGATTAACGTCTCGACGTTGAACATGACCAAACCATCTTAACCTATGTTCTCTCATTTTAGCATCAATTGATGTCACACATAGACTTCTCCTAATATACTCATTTTTTATTTTATCCTTTTTTGTCACTCCACTCATTCATCTAGGCATTCTCAATTCCGCCACATCCATTCGTTGTTCCTCCTTTTTTTTTACTGCCCAGCATTCAGTTCCGTACATCATAGCCGGTCATATGGCTGTTTTATAGAATTTTCCCTTCAGCTTCATTGGAATTTTTCTGTCACACAACACACCACTCGCTTTCTTCCACTACATCAACCCAGCCCTAATTCTACTGCATGCATCTCCATCTATTTCTCCATTACTCTGTAATACCGATCCCGGATACTTAAAACTATTGCTTTTCACAATCATTTCACCATCCAAAGATACCATTTTATTTATAGTAACTACTTCTTTAAATGAACATTCCAAATACTCTGCTTTTGTCCTACTAAGTTTTAAACCTTTTTCCTCCAGAGCTTGTCTCCACTGTTCCAGTTTTTGTTCTAAGTCTCTACGCTGTAGTTTCACTGTTATCTGGTCCAAAACTAATGAGAATAAATAAGGTCTAAGCACCGAGCCTTGGTGCAATCCTATTTTCTCATGAAATTCATCAGTCACAGTAAATAGTACCATAATATTATCTCAAATTTTTACAAAATTCTTCCTATCATACACGCTATGAAACTATTAAAAAGTAACAAAACCCCAGGTCCTGATGATATGTACTTATGCAGAAAGCAGAAACAATAAGTTACTTAATGAAGAAAATCTAGACATTATTGTGCAGCTCTTTAACTACATTTACAGTACAGGCCAGATTTCAAAGCATTGGCTTCGCTCTACACTTATCCTAAAAACCCATGTGCCAAATTCTGTAAGAATCACCAGCTAATAAGCCTACTGAGTCACTTTTTAAAACTTTTCTTGATAATACTACACACAAGATTGTTTAAAAAATGTGAAGAGTTCACTGGCTGGGCTCATTGTGGCTTCATAAATAGACTTGGAATGATAGAGACTATCTTTAGTATGCAAATAATACACAATTGTTTAAATCAAAGAAAAAGTGGTTTTCTCTATGTTATCGATTATGAGAAAGCATTCAAAAACGTAAAACACGAACTAAACATAAAATAGTTACAAGAAGTGGGATTGGATCTTGGAATCCATATACATACATAATACACATATTTACATACAATGGGTTATCGCCAATCTGTATTGGAACCAGAAAGCAACAGTAAGTCTTCAAAATTTCGGAAGATTTCTCAATTTTCACAATACCATTCTCAATACCATTCTAATACACAGAGGACAAAAAGAATGCTAGAAGCAGCAGAGATGAAAACCATTCGCAAACTCGATGTAAGACACTATGGAGAACATTAATTATCTTCTTCTTCTTCTTCTTCCTTCTTGTATGTAGGCTTTAAAGCCTGTTTCTTCTTCAATAGCCTCCTAGATTATTTAAGTTATCGCACCATCTTTTTCGTGGTCTGCCAATACTTCTTCGTCCATTTGGTGACTTATCTCGTGCTATTCGTACTATCCTATCCTCTGCCATTCTACTAATGTCTTCGTTCCACTCCTGTTTCCGTTTTGTCACCCATCTATTTATGTCTTCTACATTGCATGATCTTCTCGTGTTTTCGCTTCTCTCCCTATCCAACAGATTTTCCCTGATATTCGTCCGAGTATTTTCATCTCTGTTGTTTCTAGTAGTCGTCTCGTTTTAGATGTGTCAGGTCTTGTCTCCGCCGTGTATGTCAATATAGGTCTAATTGCTGCTTTATAGATTCTTGCTTTTGTGTCTTGCCTTAGGTGTTTGTTCTTCCAGGTTGTGTCATTAAGGGATCCGGCCGCTTTACTTGCTTTTAAGCGTTGTTGTCGTACTTCCTCTTCAACATCTCCGTAACCGGTTATATATATTCCCAGATATCTAAACCTTGCTTCCTGCTTTATTATTTTCCCATCAATTTCGATTTTACAACGTAGTGGGTATTTAGATGTTGTCATACATTAATTTTTTTCTGCCGATATTATCATATTGTATTTCTTGGCTGTTGTATTGTATTTCTTGTATTGAAGATGTGTGTTAATTTTTGGAGATGGATCTGCATAACATAATATTTGGATTTCTTTGTTCTTCATTCTGTAACCATGGCCTTTACGTACTGCTTCTAATATTTTGTCCATTATTATATTAAATAGCAGTGGGCTTAATGAGTCACCTTGTCTGACTCCGCTTTGTACTGGTATAAACTGCGTTAGTTTTCCATTTATCTTTGCCTGTATTCGGTTATGAAAATAGATGTTTTCGATGATTTGTATAATATTGATTGGTGTGTTTCTTCTATACAGTAAATGTGAGACGTTCGACTTGGATGCGATCGAAAGCCTTTATCAGCTCTATAAAACATAGATATGCTGGTTTATTGTACTCAATGGTCTTTTCTGTGATTTGTCTCAGTACAAATACGGCGTCTAAGCAGGATCTTCCGGATCTGAATCCTTGTTGTTCATCTGATAAAGTTGTTAGTTTATTGATTTTGTTGGTTAGGACTTTTGTGGTTAGCTTAAGTGCGATGTTCAGTAGATTTATACCTCTATAATTGTTAAGGTCTTCTTTGTCTCCTTTCTTGAACACTAATTATAATTAATTATACTACAGTCGGAAAAATGAAAGAATACCCATGAACGATCACATCAATCACATATTATTCACATTATTAATAATCTATCTCTCTCGTTTGTTATTTATGAAAAAAAAACAGCAAATACAAAATATGTGTTTCATTCACAGTCATTTGTTTCGAGCTTCTGTCATGTGTCACATAATATTAATATATCTTCGTCATACGTTATTGGTATTGCATTGGTTAATGAAACAAACCAAAGACATATGACGTGGATATATTAATATTATGTGATACATGACAGAAGCTCGAAACAAATGACAGGCGATGAAAAGCCCTATTCTTTCATCTTTCCGACTGTATATTATATTAATTAATTAAGAACTTGGCAAGAACCCTAACAACACAAAACATTCCAGGAATGTACTATCAAAGTTGTATTAATGTTTGAATGTCCTGGACATTCAAGGAACATTCGGTGAACATCTGATTAAGTTATTCGTGGAATGTTACCACAAGACATTCTATAAACATACTACCAATGTCCTATATTTTAAGAGAGGCCATTTACTATTCAATTTGCATTCATGGTCAAATTTGCCGCGCGTGTATATTATGTATTTAGGCAATCCAAACCACGTGACTTCTGATTCTGGTTGGCATAAGTTACAGGTTACAGAGGTTATGTTTGTAATATCAATATCATTTAATTTCATTGTTTATCCTCGTATTTTGTCTATTTTGTATTCATTTGGATTTTGTTTGCTGTATTTTGTGAACTTTATAAACTTTACCACACTGCAAAGTGATTATTTAAGGAAATTATTGCAAACTCCAGATGTTTGGAGAAAGGTAGGGGAAACAATTTTTATTTACTGTTTATTTTCTCTGATATTTATCAATATTGATGAATTTTGCAAGCAATAACATTATTTCTTTTAATATTTTAGATATTTATTGAAGCTGAAAATAATTGGGGATTTAGATCCATATACAATTCAGTCAGAATTGGATTTTACCATAAAGTGCATTCCACCAAATTACTATTATAGATATTTATACATATCTGGTGAAGTCTTGCAGTTACTACTCTAAGCAGCAGATGAAAGCATACAAAAGCCTTCAGGCACATAAATATTTTACAGCTGGATTTGTTTTTAAAGTTGGAGCAAAGTTGCAAGTCACAAGCAACAACTTCGTAAGTACCTACAAGAATATTGAGGAAATCCAGCTCCTCGATACTACTGGGCAAACTAGAAGATTGCAGAGAACAAAGCCTTTTGAACTAGTTTGAGTGATAAGTGATAGTGAAAAGCAGAGCATAATGCTTGTGTGCCTGTGTATGTTAGACTAGTGCGGTTAGAAAAGCAGAGCATAGTGCTTGTGTGCCCGTTAGATTAGATAAGAGGTGCTATGGGGTAAGCTCTTCATTTTAAGGAATAGTAGTAATTTAGGTTAAATTAAAATTGCTCATTGGTCAGAGTTATGACCAGATTGTAATTGTAATGTACAATTCAATACAATGAATCGTCATCGAAGTGATGATTATGGAAAAAATATATGACAAGATTTTGTGCAATAAAAATGTTTATATTTATCAAGGATGTATTATTTGGTACGGCCACATATACTTCCGGTATATCGTCGGTGATGTGACAATACCTCCTATCTGATTTTTCATGAATTTTGTAGGAGATGAAAGTTTGGACCACTTCCTGTTTTCATATATTTTTTGACTTGTTTTGTAGTAAATTCAACTATCTGTTTACTACAAAACAAGTCAAAACTTACGTATGAAAACAGATGACCTTAAAAAATGTTTTTCGTCTCCTGCAAAACTCATGAAAAAACATATAGGAGGTATTGTCACATCACTGACGATATATTTCAGAGAATGTCTAAAAAATATACTTTGAATGTCCTAAGAACATTCGTAGACATTCATGGAATGTTTCAACAAGGCCTTCAGTCTAAAAAATGTACTGTGAATGTTCAAAGAACATTCGTAGACATTCATGGAATGTTCCAAAAAGACATTCAAGGAATGTTTAAAATGCTGACACAACACTTTCCTGGGACTTTCCAGGGACGTTCATGTGCATTTAGGGACATTCCAGGAATGTTTTCAATGTCCTGTGTGTACCTTCTAGGAACATTCCTGGAATGTTTTGTGTTATTAGGGAAACAGAAGAGTAAAATGGAGCGACCATAAAAGCCGAATGCCAACAAATAGAGTAGTAAGGACAGAGAGAGACGGTTCCCCAAGAGAGAGACGATCAGTGGGAAAACCTCTAAAACGACGGAACGACAACTTACTGGAGGGTCATTGAAAAAACAGACAGAGTTATGTCTACAAAAAAATGGGAAGAGGAAGACTCCCAAATAAATTATTTTATGTATTCCATAATATAGACATTGTATGTTGTGTATGTTTGTGCATAAATTAATTCCTATTAGTCTAGGCGCCAAATAGAGGTCACCGTGTCATTTGCAATTCTGATGGACAAACTCAACGGTTTCTTATGGATTTTGGGCTGCTGATTACGAATTTCGAGGGGGGATTTCGATCCGAGTGGTCAAAAAATTGTTATAAACAATTTACTTGTTTATAAATTGTTTATAAGGCTCTGGCTCATAAACTAAAAGAGATAAAAAAATGTTTCAAATAAAATTTGTTAAGAGGCTTCCAAACAAAGTTTGTTAAATTATTTGATCTTCATTTGTTTTAAAGTTATACCCGTTTGAAGTTATAATTTTCTTAAAAAAATTGTACATTAATTTGTTTATAAAGGTTTCAAACAAACTTGAGCTATAAACATTTATACTTTAATTAACAATAATGATAAAACAACTCAAAAGGAACAATTTGAGCTTACGAAAATGTTCGTAAGTTTATTTTTGGCTAAGATGTCGATATTTTAATGGCGCTCTATGAGGCGCAAGATTGGCTCACAGTCAAGTAAGTATGTATTCTTCGACGCTTTATCGATCGTAACTCGGCTTCTACGCAAGAAAATGAGCCAATATGTGATATCCATATAAAAATGGATCGAGTTCTTTTGCAGCATCATCATTTCATATAAAACGAGCATTTATGATGTGGCGGCATACACACAATTATTGACGGGACTTGATGATGCTGCAAAAGAACTAGATCCACTTTATATGGATATCATATAGATAATTAGACTCTGAAGCCTCAAAAAGTTTTAGTTTTACTGCCTACAAGAACAGACTTGTACCACCATGTAACTGTTAAAATTTCGCTAAGAACTTATGCAGATGTAAAAAAGCTGATATTGCCTGTATATCTCTATGCAGATTTGCAGATGCATGAAAAAAATGTTTGTAAAAATAGTATTAATAAATAATATCAACTTACTTTTTAGTTATACTTCTGAAATATTAGTTTTTAATGTTTTTTTCTCATTTAGCGCAAAAAATAGAAGACAATGTAAATAGAATGAAAGGTGATACGAGGTACAGTATGCTGATTTAATTATAAGAATTATATGATAAAATTTTATTAGGATCTTCAAAAATGAAAAATAAAGATCACTTATGTATACATAGAAATTATAATTTGCATCGAGAAGTTAGCGCGTGAACCTTTACGCGGTGAGCCGATCTTGCGCCTCATAGCGCGCTCCATTAAAATATCGACATCTTGGCGAAAAATAAACTTATGAACATTTTCATAACCTCAAATTGTTCCTTTTGAGTTTTTCTATCATTATTGCTCATTAAAGTATAAATGTTTATAGCTCAAATTTGCTTGAAACCCTTATAAACAAATGAATGTACAATATTTTTAAGAAAATTGTAACTTCAAACGGGTATAAATTTAAAACAAATGAAGATCAAGTAATTTAACAAACTTTGTTTGGAATCATGTTAATTAAGCTTTAAAACGACACCTTCTAAGACTTATTTGCATGGGTAGAAGCTGAGTTACGATCGATAAAGCTTCGAAAAATACTTATTTTGCAATTTGCAATTTGCATTGTGCACTAATTTTACAATATCTTGAGTTCTAATTATTAGATTTAAGTTTAGTAAACGGTTTTTTCTTCGTTTTTTATTAAGGAACAAATTTTATTTGAAACATTTTTTCTTATCTCTTTTATTTTATGAGCCAGAGCCTTATAAATAATTTATAAACAATTAGATTGTTTATAACAATTTTTTGACCACTCCGATCGAAATCCCCCCTCGAAATTCGTAATCAGCAGCCAAAAATCCATAAGAAACCGTTGAGTTTGTCCATCAGAATTGGATATGACACGGTGACCCCTCTGGCGCCTAGACTATATAAATAAAACAAAAATGTAAGGAAGTTTTTTATTTATAAATAATTGTACAAAAATATTCTAAGCTACAAACAACATAAATTATACAAAACATAAATAAAATGTTACTACTCTAAGAACATATTGTTTCATTTCTTTCTAACAAGGACATGATTTATCTCTCTGTATTAACACTTGATCATCTTGAGCCAAGTATTGTCTTTGGCATACCATCTTGTCATCGTGTGGATGAGCTAACTTAGTACAATAGTAATTATCGGTAGGCACTAACTTGGGTGTCTTAGCACATTGACTAGGTTTAGAGCAAATATCATTCTTGGGAATCACTTGGTACAATTTTGGAGACTCAACGTGATGTGCGTGCAGTTCTGGTTTGCATGGATTAGGTTTAGAGACAACTTCTTGTACAGTAGGTTGTTTGTAAAGAAGATGATGATAAGGATCAGTGTAATAACCACCTTCTGCCAGTGCGGTAAATCCATTATATATCACCTTGGGATCCCGATTTCCAATATGGGTAATCCCCATAAGAGAAGTAGTTGTAAAAGCAGCTGAGTGACCTGCGGTATACGGAACTGGCTGGGGTCTAGGAGGTAATTTTGAATATGCTGGAACAGGTAACTGGGAAGAGCATGGCGGTGGATTATTGTAAGTCTGAGGAGCAGCTTCAATTTTATCCCAAATCGAATTAGGATATGTTGGAGTCCATTCTTCTGAAGGAGCGACATGATACAGTGAATCTACATCTGCACTAAACCTTTTACCGTAAGGTATACTAAGTTCTCTCTTGCATTGGCAGTTAGCACAGTCACAAAATCCTTTTATCTGGCAGCAAGGGCAGTTAAAATCCTTTTTATCGCAAGTTGACTTGGAAGATACTATATTGGTTATTGGTATTTCAGGAATGCTTGTACTTTGGGATATTGGATATGACACCAACATTTTTTTACCACATTGATTACATTTATATGGAACTAATGAATTGTTTAGCCATTCTTCCACTTCCTTGCAGCCTTTTATCGGTGACGACAGCTCGACATCTATATAACATACTTTATTTGGACAAGGTTTTGATGGCAAGACCTTCTGCCTCTCAACTTTGTTCAAGTTAATAACAAGTGGTGCACTATGTGCATGTGGAACGCGCACGATTCCTTCTACTTGCAAAGGAGCATATTCACGACCATTTTCATCTTTGTAAAATTGATATTGTTTATATAAAGGTTCTAGCGAAGGACAAATCTGCTGCTGTGGACAAGGTGGAATATGTTTGCATACAGGCTCAATTAAAATAGATTTTTCCTTTTTGGGCGGAATTGAAAATATGGGTGCTTCCTTCCCAGAAAGTGTTGAAATTGATGTCTTTTTTTGAGATGTAATGTGCACAGGTCCCTCATGCTTGTGTTCTACTGTAATAGCAGCTTCATGATGAGAATTTATTAAAACTGGTGTCTCTTTGCACGTTTCAATATAAACTGGTTTCTCTGGTACAGATTGACATACATCAGGACCAGGTATTGGTCGACATGAGTCGAAACAAGGAACATCTTGACTGCATGAATCTATACACACAGGTGCTTTCTTGCATTCCTCTATGGAAATAGGAGTTTCATGTGGGCAAACAGAAATTGGAGTATGTTTACAAGATTCTAAATATGTTGGACTTTCTTTACAAGACTCTATAGAAATAGGTGTTTCATGATGAGATATTAGAGAAAGAGGACTTTCTTTATGTGAGTTTATAGAAATTGGTGACTCATGATGAGATGATATTGCGACTGGAAGTTCTTTATTTGAATGTATACAAATAGGTTCCTCTTTCTTTGATGTAATACCAATCGGAGTTTCTTCATAACAACAATTGTCTGGAACTTCACATATTGGCACTGCTGTGCATGTTGGTGTTTCTTTTTCAGAAATGATTGAAATTGGTACCTCTTTTACAGCCGTGATACAAATTGGTCGTTTCTCGCAAGGTGGAAGAGGTTGTTCGCATATCTCATGAACCACTTTTGGACATTTTTCTATATAAATTGGTGTTTCCTTTTTACCCGTAATAGACACGGGAGCTTCGTTTCCACCACATATGGAAATAGGCTGTTCTTTTACTGCTGGAATGGAGATGGCATTTTCCTTTTTGCCTGTTATAACAATGGGTGTTTCTTTTTCTGCAATTATTGAAATTGGAAGTTCTTTTTTACCGGTTATAGAAATAGGGGTTTCTTTTTCAGCAATTATAGAAATTGGTGCCTCTTTACCAGACGTGATACAAATTGGTTGTTCCTCGCAAGGTGGAGGTGATTCTTCACACACCTCATGAACCACTTTTGGGCATTCCTCTATATAAATTGCTGATTCTTTTTTACCCGTGATAGATATGGGAGCTTCGTTCCCTCCACATATAGAAATAGGCCGTTCTTTTACTGCTGGAATGGAAATGATAGTTTCCTTTTTGCCTGTTATTTCAATCGGTGTCTCTTTCTCTGCAATTATGGAAATTGGGAGTTCTTTTTTACCGGTTATAGAAATAGGCGTTTCTTTTTCAGCAATTATAGAAATTGGTGCCTCTTTACCAGACGTGATACAAATTGGTTGTTCCTCGCAAGGTGGAGGTGATTCTTCACACACCTCATGAACCACTTTTGGGCATTCCTCTATATAAATTGCTGATTCTTTTTTACCCGTGATAGATATGGGGGCTTCGTTTCCTCCACATATAGAAATAGGCTGTTCTTTTACTGCTGGAATGGAAATGGGAGTTTCCTTTTTGCCTGTTATTTCAATGGGTGTCTCTTTCTCTGCAATTATGGAAATTGGGAGTTCTTTTTTACCGGTTATAGAAATAGGTGTTTCTTTTTCAGCAATTATAGAAATTGGTGCCTCTTTACCAGACGTGATACAAATTGGTTGTTCCTCGCAAGGTGGAGGTGATTCTTCACACACCTCATGAACCACTTTTGGGCATTCCTCTATATAAATTGCTGATTCTTTTTTACCCGTGATAGATATGGGGGCTTCGTTTCCTCCACATATAGAAATAGGCTGTTCTTTTACTGCTGGAATGGAAATGATAGTTTCCTTTTTGCCTGTTATTTCAATCGGTGTCTCTTTCTCTGCAATTATGGAAATTGGGAGTTCTTTTTTACCGGTTATAGAAATAGGCGTTTCTTTTTCAGCAATTATAGAAATTGGTGCCTCTTTACCAGACGTGATACAAATTGGTTGTTCCTCGCAAGGTGGAGGTGATTCTTCACACACCTCATGAACCACTTTTGGGCATTCCTCTATATAAATTGCTGATTCTTTTTTACCCGTGATAGATATGGGGGCTTCGTTTCCTCCACATATAGAAATAGGCTGTTCTTTTACTGCTGGAATGGAAATGGGAGTTTCCTTTTTGCCTGTTATTTCAATGGGTGTCTCTTTCTCTGCAATTATGGAAATTGGGAGTTCTTTTTTACCGGTTATAGAAATAGGTGTTTCTTTTTCAGCAATTATAGAAATTGGTGCCTCTTTACCAGACGTGATACAAATTGGTTGTTCCTCGCAAGGTGGAACAGGTTGTTCACATATCTCATGAACCACTTTTGGGCATTCCTCTATATAAATTGCTGATTCTTTTTTACCCGTGATAGATATGGGAGCCTCGTTCCCTCCACATATAGAAATAGGCCGTTCTTTTACTGCTGGAATGGAAATGATAGTTTCCTTTTTACCTGTTATTTCAATCGGTGTCTCTTTCTCTGCAATTATTGAAATTGGGAGTTCTTTTTTACCGGTTATAGAAATAGGCGTTTCTTTTTCAGCAATTATAGAAATTGGTGCCTCTTTACCAGACGTGATACAAATTGGTTGTTCCTCGCAAGGTGGAGGTGATTCTTCACACACCTCATGAACCACTTTTGGGCATTCTTCTATGTAAATTGCTGATTCTTTTTTACCCGTAATATATATGGGAGCTTCGTTTCCACCACATATAGAAATAGACTGTTCTTTTACTGCTGGAATGGAAATGGCAGTTTCCTTTTTGCCTGTTATTTCAATGGGTGTCTCTTTCTCTGCAATTATGGAAATTGGGATTTCTTTTTTACCGGTTATAGAAATAGGTGTTTCTTTTTCAGCAATTATAGAAATTGGTGCCTCTTTACCAGACGTGATACAAATTGGTTGTTCCTCGCAAGGTGGAGGTGATTCTTCACACACTTCATGAACTACTTTTTTGCATTCTTCTATATAAATTGCTGATTCTTTTTTACCCGTAATATATATGGGAGCTTCGTTTCCACCACATATAGAAATTGGCTGTTCTTTTACTGCTGGAATAGAGATGGGGGTTTCTTTTTTGCCCGTTATTTCAATGGGTGTTTCTTTCTCTGCAATTATGATAATTGGGACTTCTTTTTTACCGGTTATAGAAATAGGTGTTTCTTTTTCAGCAATTATAGAAATTGGTGCCTCTTTACCAGACGTGATACAAATTGGTTGTTCCTCGCAAGGTGGAGGTGATTCTTCACACACCTCATGAACCACTTTTGGGCATTCTTCTATATAAATTGCTGATTCTTTTTTACCCGTAATATATATGGGAGCTTCATTTCCACCACATATAGAAATTGGCTGTTCTTTTACTGCTAGAATAGAGATGGGGGTTTCTTTTTTGCCCGTTATTTCAATGGGTGTTTCTTTCTCTGCAATTATGGAAATTGGGAGTTCTTTTTTACCGGTTATAAAAATAGGTGTTTCTTTTTCAGCAATTATAGAAATTGGTGCCTCTTTACCAGGCGTGATACAAATTGGTTGTTCCTCGCAAGGTGGAGGTGATTCTTCACACACCTCATGAACCACTTTTGGGCATTCTTCTATATAAATTGCCGATTCTTTTTTACCCGTAATAGATATGGGAGCTTCATTTCCACCACAAATAGAAATAGGCTGTTCTTTTACTGCTGGAATAGAAATGGGAGTTTCCTTTTTGCCTGTTACTTCAATAGGTGTCTCTTTTTCTGCAATTATGGAAATTGGAAGTTCTTTTTTACCGCTTATAGAAATAGGTGTTTCTTTTTCAGCAATTATAGAAATCGGTGTCTCTTTACCAGACGTGATACAAATTGGTTGTTCCTCGCAAGGTGGAACAGGTTGTTCACATATCTCATGAACCACTTTTGGGCATTCTTCTATATAAATTGGTGTTTCTTTTTTACCCGTAATAGATATGGGAGCTTCGTTTCCAGCACATATAGAAATAGGTTGTTCTTTTAATGCTAAAATAGAGATGGGAGTTTCCTTTTTGCCTGTTATTTCAATAGGTATTTCTTTTTCTCCAATTATGGAAATTGGAAGTTCTTTTTTAGCGGTTATTGAAATTGGTCTTTCTTTCTCAGCAATTATAGAAATTGGTGCCTCTTTACCAGTCGTGATACAAATTGGTTGTTCCTTGCAAGGTGGTAGAGGTTGTTCACATATGTCATGAACCACATTTGGACATTCTTCTATATAAATTGGTGTTTCCTTTTTACCCATAATTAATATTGGAACTTCTCTTCCACCTAATATAGAGATAGCCTGTTCTTTTACTGCTGGAATTGAGAAAGGCGTTTCCTTTTTCGCTGTAATGCCAATGGGGGTTTCTTTTTTCGCAACTATGGAAATTGGACGTTCTTTATTAGCGGTAATAGAAATTGGTATTTCTTTTTCAGCAAGTATTGAAATTGGTGCCTCTTTGACAGGCATGATACATATTGGCTGTTCCTCACAAGGTGGAAGGGAATTTTCACATATCTCGTGAACCACTTTTGGGCATTTTTCTATATAAATTGGTGTTTCCTTTTTACCCTTAATTAACATGGGAACTTCTCTTTCACCTAATATAGAAATAGCCTGTTCTTTTACTGCTGGAATTGAGAAAGGTGTTTCCTTTTTGGCTGTAATGCTTATGGGGGTTTCTTTTTCCGCACCTATGAAAATTGGACGTTCTTTATTAGCGGTTATAGAAATTGGTATTTCTTTTTCGGCAAGTATTGAAATTGGTGCCTCTTTGACAGGCGTGATACAAATTGGTTTTTCTTCGCAAGGTGGAACGGAATTTTCACATATCTCGTAAACCACTTTTGGGCATTTTTCTATATAAATTGGTGTTTCCTTTTTCTCCTTAATTAATATGGGGACTTCTCTTTCACCTAATATAGAAATAGACTGTTCTTTTACTGCTGGAATTGCGAAAGGAGTTTCCTTTTTGGCTGCAATGCCAATAGGAGTTTCTCTTTCGGCAACAATAGAAATTGGACTTTCTTTATTAGCGGTTATATAAATTGGTATTTCTTTTTCAGCAAGTATGGAAATTGGTAGCTCTTTAACAGGCGTGATACATATTGGTTGCTCACATGCTGGAAGAGGTGTTTTACATATATCATACACTACTTCTGGGCATTCTTTTATATAAATTGATGTGTCCTTTTTACCTGCAATTGATATAGGTGCTTCTTTTTTATTCAATATTGAAACAGGCCATTCTTTAACATTTAGTATTGAAATAGGTGTTTCTTTCTCAGATTTTATTGCAATTGGTCTTTCTTTTTGTGTAACTAACGAAATTGGAAGTTCTTTCATTGCTGATATAGAAATAGGTGTTTCCTTCATTGCTTCGATATATACAGGCTTTTCGTAAATAGGACGAGTCTGTTCACATACAGCATTGGTAGCTTCTGGGCATCCTTTTATATAAACTGGCGTCTCCTTTTTATTGGTTATTGATATAGAATCTTCTTTGTTCGCAGATATAGGGATTGGTTTTTCTCGGTGACCTAGTATAGAGAGGGGAGTCTCCTTTTGTGACAATATTAACACAGGAGTTTCTGTATGTGATCCTACGCCGACAGGTGGTTCTTTCTGTTTAATAATTGAAATAGGAGATTCTCGATGCGAAGTTATAGATATTGGTACTTCTTTACAGGAATTTAAGTGAATGGATGTTTCTTTGTGTGCATTAATAGAAACTGGAGCTTCGCGATGGGGGTGTATAGAAACTGGAGTTTCTTTACAATGTGCTATGGAGATTGGAGCTTCCTCACATACATTATTTACTATCGCTCTACATCCATCTTTGTGTAGTGGGCATTCATATGGAGTTATTGAAATAGAGCCCTCTTTATTTCCTGATATAGAAATAGGAGTTTCCTTATGATTCAATACCGAAATAGGAAGTTCTTTCTTAGAGGGTATAAAAATTGGAATTTCTTTGTATGATTCTAAACGGAGAGGACTGTCTTTGTGACTATTGATTAGGTTAATAGGTCTTTCGTGATTCGAGGTTATTGAAACTGGAATTTCACGGTGAGACGTAATTGAAATTGGTTTCTCATTGTGATTGCCTATTAATATAGGATGTTCTTTTTCTTGTTTCGTTATTTTTAAGACTTTTTCTGTATTTACTTTGCAATATTCAATATTTTGTTCTTGATTATTATTGCATGGTATAACTTGATCTTGTGATGGATTGTAATGAGCATGATGATGTGATATTTTGTGGTCGGTTGATCCAGGATAAAGGTCATTTGATAGTTTGTTATACGAATATTGTAATAGAATTGGAGATTCCTTTTGCAAATAGTTAAGATGTAATGGTAAATCGTGTTTATTTAGCTGAGACCATAAACTGTTTTCTTCATGAAAATCTGGGTTAGCAATAGGTACCTCATATTTTCCTTCTAATATATTTACAGAATGGTCTTTTACCGGTGAATGGAGTTCATTTTGGCATTCTGTGTTTAAATTTGTCGATTTTACAAGTGCCTCTGTGGTCGTAGTATCAGGTTTTCTGTTATGAGATATGTAAATATTGTGGTCTTTAGGGTAATTTGATACTAAATTTACTGTAATTGGCTTCGGAACTGGTGGTATATCATGCTGGTCTTCATGAACTGGTTTTTCGGGTTCGTTGTTAAAAATTTCTACTGGCTTTTGGTAAGGCAAATATACTTTGTTTGTAGGATCTTTTTCTTCCTGGGTTAATGAAACTGACTGGGTTGATAAGACTGATTGGGTTGATGGAACTAACTGCCCGGGACTAATTGAAGATGGTTGAGGCAATAACGTGTACTTACATTTTGTACTTACTGCGTCTGGTATGTGAAATGACTTGCTTATATCTACCAAGTTATCTCCCTTTCCAAAAGGTTTTTCAATAATGCTTTCACTATTAGCTTCATGAACTACATCGTTAGATAGGTCAGTGGTATGAAGAATTTTGGGATGATTTACGTTTATTATGTTGGCGAAGGTATGTTCTTGGTTTGAGTTGGTCAAATATTTATGTTCGAACACAGGTTCTTCGGGAACAGTTGAAAGGCCTGAAAAGATAATAATTATTAATGCTATTAGGTACTCAATAGTATTACATAAAACTAAATATACGAGGAACCGAAACCACTGAATCTATTATCTTCTAAAAAAAATGTTATAATCGCCAACGTTTTTTAACCTAGTAGTCTAAGTAATGAAGCTTAAAATGGTACAAAACCTCGCAATTTTTACAGAATGGATCCATTTGCTTGAAAATTTGAGAATGAGTAGTGGATAGTCCAAGGATCAAAATCTATATATGATGCCGAAAGGCGCTTTTACCATGGGGGTGGTTGCCACTCCATCTCGGGGTGGAAAATTTTTATTATATTTTGTCCGCAAAAGATGGTAAAAAAATTCATTTTAAGTAAAAAGTGTTCTATACATTTTTTTGATAAAATTAATAATTTTCGATTTATTCGCTAGCGAAAATGTTAGTTTTATATCGAAAAAAATCAATGTTTTTAAATAAATTTTCTGCTAATAACTACAAAATTTTTCGTTTTATCAAAACAACTTAACCTAACAAAAATGTACCTTTTAAAAAAATAAAAAAAAAACGTTTTTTTTTATTTTCTTTAAGACCAATAGTAATCGAGCTATACTTTATTATATGGTATCTCTTCTTCGTTAACCCGCCATTACACGCGCTATGAGGGAATCCCTCACCATATTTGTTTATAATCAATGAAATTGTGTAAACTAATACGATAACCTTAAGCACCCAGGAATGCCTTTAGCATGGTTCATGAGAGGGTATGAAAAAGTTATAGAATATTTCAGGCGGTCAGTGTGCTGTGTGATAGTTGAAAGAAGAGACATCCCTCTTCAAGTGAGGGAATTCCTCACTGCGCGTGCAATCACAGTGAAATCACGTTTCTATTATCTCAAAAGAAACTTTTAGGTTTTTATTTAATATTTAGGTAGGTTTAATTAAAATATTATTGTTTGGATTAGGTTTGGAACAGTGGCATAACGAGGGGGGGTTTGGGGGTTAAAATTCCACCCAGAGCATATAGAAATATATATAAAAGAAAGTAGGAAAATGTAACTTGTCTTTCACAAATAATACAAAAAACTTTCGGTACCCAAGCAAACCCCACTCCCCCTCCCAGAGGAAAATTCTAGGTGCGCCACTGGTTAGGAACCCATTTTTAAATTTACCTATTCTAATTGGGAAATAAGCCAAAATTTGACTTGAAAAATTGATTTTATTGACGTTTCGAATTCCACCTCGGACGTCGTTATCAAAATACAAAATATTAATAGTTAAATTACATAAATGCCACAAAGAAATAGCTTCAGAACAGTTGTTAATTTTAATTTGTATTTTTAGTAAAATGAATTCGCGTAAAGGACGTTAATTTCTTAAGTGGCTTGCTGAAATTGAAAACTAAGAAAATTTGCTTTTGATTTATATTATTTTTACTTTTGTTTTGTTAAATTATTAAAAAAAAATTGGTTTACGAGACTTTCTATAATATGTGAGTACAACCCATTTTATATTTCTACATGTTGACATTCATTCTTCCTCGAAATAAGTCGAATTTATGTAGGTGAGGGCGACGCTCATACGCGTGCAACCACGTCACAATAGAAGACGCGTGTAACGGCGGGTTAAATGCTAAATATTGTAGTTTCAAAGTCAAAAGACGGGAAAACTATGCATTTTTCGAGGATAACTTGTTCGAACTAATCTAAACTATATAAAAATATCTATCTCAAGAAATAAAAAAAGTATCTAGCTCAAGAATTAAGTGACTTATAATGAAAAGAATGTCAGTCTCTATTTTTTTTCAGCAAAAAAGTGATCGAAAGCAACCCCCTAATCACCATCCTAATTAAAATTAGTCATTTATCTTATTCGGTCTTCTTTATTTATGTATTATTAGTAGGTTCTAGAAGTTTGACCGGCTTATAGTGATTAGTTTTTAAAAAATGGAGTTACAAGCGTATGCCGAATTTTTGTAGTTTGGAAAAAATGGCCTTTTCTTCAGAATAGCAAGATTAGCGTCAGCGATACGAAAAAATGTTTAAATATGAAATTGTAGCTTTCTTAATTTCCAAGAATTTGATTTGCAAAAATTTTTTCTACGGCAAAAATTGAGTGAGCTATTGACAATTAAATTTTGTATTAACATGCAAAAACCAACTTTACCAACCCTTTTAAAGTCCACCTCTTTTTGCGACTGAGGATTTTAAAAAGATTTAATATTAATAGGCTTATAGATCTTGTAAAAACCTACAAAATTCATTTTTTTTACCAAACTGTCTAACATAAAAAATAAAAAAGTTACGGTTAAATATCAATATATTTCTTTGAAAAAAAAAAAAGAAGAAATCCAATTTGAAGGATAATAATGTAAGTTAGGGGTCTTTTTAGTCATTGGCCTTATTCATTCATCTTTATTTATGTATTTTAGTAATAGATTCTAGAAGTTTGACTGGCATAGAATGATTAGTTTTTAAAAAACGAGTTAAAAGCGAATAAGAAACTTTTGTAGTTTATTAAAAAAATGCCATTTTCTTCAGAATAGAAAGATTAGCATCAGAGATACAATAAAATATTTAAATATGAAATTGTAGGTTATTTAATTCCCAAGAATTTGGTATGAAAAAATTTTTTCTACGGCAAAAATTGAGTGAATCGTATATCGATATCGTATATCGTATATCGAAAAATATTGATTTTTTCGATATAAAACTAACACTTTCGATAGCGAATAAATCGAAAACTCTTAATTTTATCAAAAAAATGTATAGAACATTTGTTGTTTAGAATGAACGTTTTTATCAACTTTTACGCAACCACCCCCATGGTAAAAGCGTCTTTCAGCATCATATTGATTTTGATCCTTGGACTATCCACTACTTATTCTCAAATTTTCAAGCAAATCGATCGATTCTGTAAAAATTGCGAGGTGAAAAGCTTCATAACTTGGACTATAGCCCTAAAAGACGTCTTTAAAAGTACAAATTGGTGTCAATATGTCAATATGTCAAATGGTGTCAATAATATGGCAATAAAGTTCTTCTTCTTCAATTGCCTTCTTCGTTCCGAAGGCTGGCGATCATCAGGGCTATACGTATTCGTATTTTCGAAACTGCTGATCGAAGCAATTCGTTGTTGCTACAACTATACCATTCCCGTAGATTGTTTAGCCAGGAGTTTCGTCTTCTTCCTATGGACCTTTTATCTGCTATCTTCCCTTGCATAATTATTCGAAGCAGTTCATATCTTTCGCCTCTTGTAATGTGTCCCAAGTATTGCAGTTTTCGTTTTTGATCGTAAATATGACTTCCTTTTCTTTATTCATTCTTCTCAAGACCTCGACGTTTGTGACTCTCTCCGTCACTGATATTCTCAAGATTCTGCGATACATCCACAGTTCAAATGCCTCTAATTTTTTGGTATCAATATTTTTCAGCGTCCATGACTCCATTCCGTAGAACAGCACAGAAATTACGTACCATCTCATCAGGGGAAGTTTCATTTCAAGGCTCAAATCTCTTCCACAGAACACTCTCTTCATTTTAGTGAATATGGATCTGGCTTTTTCTATTTTTATTTTGATTTCTGCTGAGCTATCGTTGTGTTCATTTATTAAAGTGCCCAAATATCTGTATTTGCTAACTCGATCGATAATTTCATTGTGTAAATATAAATTTTGGACATTCCGTGTTGATTTCGATATTACCTTAAATTTAGTTTTCTTTATGTTCAAAGATAGTCCATATTCTTCGCTGCAGTCTGCTATCTAATTCACCAATGTCTGTAGCTCTTCAAGTGTTTCTGCGATCAGAACGGTAATACCGGCAATAAAGTTAATGGCAACAAATTAAATCAACTCGGGTGTCCTGACGACATCGTGATTATAGCGAGCACATTTGAGGACCTGCAAATTGTGATAGAGGAACTTGCAAAAACAATGACAAACACAGACAATCCCAGACGTATAACTATAAATGGCAGTGTGATAGAACAATGCCTCCATGAATATATCTACCTAGGCCAAATTCTGAAACTTGACAAAGAGAACCAAAGTACGGAAATCTCTAGAAGACTGGCATGGGCAGGATTTGGAAAATTTAGTTGCATGCTCAAGAATTCGAAAATACCCCAATATTTGAGGAGCACATTTTTCAACGAGTGCATCCCTCCTATCATGATATATGGATGTCTAACCTGGAGCAACCAAGACAAATATGGATAAACGAGCCACAACGTAAAGGGCAATCGAAAGTGGAATATTAGGTATACTATTGCCAGATAATAGGCTATTGATTATGTATTACAGAAAGGAACTACAACGTTAACGGGGTTTTATTGTTTAATATAGTCAATGGACCTCTAAATATGAAAAAACTGTGGAGTGCTACCATTTAAAGGGGTGCGTTTTTGAGAAAGGGGTGAATTAGTCCCTAGGCACAGGGCGAATTAGGGTGAGTTCTATGCACTTTTGGTACAAACACGTATATATGAAAATTGTTCCAGGTTAAATTTACTATTGGAATACCATATTTCAAAGTGAAAAATATTGTTTTTGCAAAAACATATTCAAAAGAAAAACAAGAAAATAACACGAAAGATAGCAATTTTGTTTTTCACCCCATAACTTTTTCCCATGGGGATATAGGTATAAGTATTGCTTCACAGAAAAATAACTTCCATCCTTTCTCTTTAAAATGGTGTTTAGTAGAAGTCTCTATAATTTATAACTTCAAAAATATGATTTTTCAAACTTCGCTACTCACAGCGATTTTGACCTATTTTCCTTGTTACTTCGCAAACATTGTTCTGTAACTTTTTTCTACGCAGCTTTAGGTATATGCAATGGTACATTTAGTAGGAAGAAAAGTCAATTCCCTTTAAAATAGTCTAGTGTAGAAGGATGTATGACTATTTTTAATGAAGATATGGTTTTTGAAAATTGTATACTTTTAATAATTTTTGATATATTTTTCGATTATTTTTAAATTTCTCATTATAACTTTTTTTATTATATATTTAGGTATATACATTGTGCAATGAAAAAGAAAGCCTATTTTCTTTACTTTAAAATGGTGTATTGTAAAAAATTCTAGGACTATTTTTAAACAAGATATGCGTTCTCAAAATGTGACATATACACAATACACATGCCACAGGTCCCACTAAGTTGGAACCATATGAAAACTTTTTTATTATTAACTTTATGAAAAAAAATTGTTCTTTATAAATGCTCTGCATATTCTAAATCCTGAGATGCAACCATGAGATATAAAATTTTATCAATAGTGTACGAGGTGTGTTAAAAAATATGAATTTCGCTCAAGAGTGAAGTACCTCTATATTTCACAATATCGAAAAGTGTTATTAAGAAAAGTTATTTGGAATTAAAAATTATGTAATAATATCCAACTATATTCTTTCAATTGAAAAAAATAAAAAAATTTAAAATTTGTCTCAAATATCTTCTTTAAAAATTGTCCTAGGATTTTTTGCAATACACCATTTTAAAGTAAAGAAAATAATCTCTTTTTATTGAACAATGTATATATTTAAATTAACAAGAAAAAGGTCATAATAAGAAATTTAAACAATAATCATAAAAAATATCAAAAATCATTAAAAGTATAAAAACTTGAAAAAGCATAACTTGCTTAAAAATAGTCGCACAACCTTATACAATAGATCATTTTAAAGGTAATTGACTTCTATTTCTACTAAATGTACCATTACATATACCTAGAAATGCGTAGAAAAAAGTTACAGAACAATGTTTGCGAAATAATGGGGAAAATGGCCCTAAAAATGCTGTGAGCGGCGAAATTTGAAAAATCCTATTTCGGAAAATATAAATCCCAGTAACTTCTACTAAACGCCATTTTAAAGAGAAAAAACTGAAGTTATTTTTTACTGAAGCAATACCTATACCTATATCCATGAGGAAAAAAGTTATGGGGCAAAAAACAAAATTGCTTTCTTTGGTGTTTTTTTCTTGATTTTCTTTTGAATATATTTTTGTAACAAAAACTATTTTTGACTCTAAAATGTGATATTTCGATAGTAAATTTAATCTGGAATAATATTCCTGTAGACGTGTTTGTACCAAAAGTGCATAGAACTCACCCTAATTCACCCTGAGCCTAGGGACTAATTCGCCCCTTTCTCAAAAACGCACCTATCTAAATGGTAGCACTCCGCGGTTTTTTGAAATATAGAGGTCCATTGACTATATGAGATTATAAAATCCCATTAACGTTGCAGTTCCTTTTAGCTCTCTTATTTTGAACATAATCAATAGCCTATAACGGAACGACTTGATAAGATCAAAAAGAAAAATCGAGGATATCACAACAAAAATTGAAAAACTCAAATGGAGCTCCGCAGCAGAGGCGGCTCGTCAGGGTCGGCAGGGTCGGCAGTGCCGACCCACACATTTATAGACACATTATAGATGTTTCTAAATATTTAATTTAATCCGAGTTGATGATATTCGTTTCTGTAAAATAAAAAATATCTGTGAGATAATACAGACTAAATTTTATTCATTGTTTTTAAAAGAATTCGATCGATCCGATACGTTAAGTGACTTTTCAAATTAATGATCCTATAGCCATGCACCCGATTACGATAGGCCCGCTTCCGCAAGCCATCCCCAGATTGACTTGTAATAAGAAGCTATAGAATATTAGCCGATAGGCAACCAATTATACATTCCCCGTATTCATTTGAATGGCAAATCCGGCAGATACCAATCTGCCGATCGGTGGTCTGCAAACGGCAGCAAGGCACGTACCTAGCCACGTACCTTGCTAGCGCTCCCGGGGTGAAACTATGAAATTAAGTAGTTTTACGTCGTTTAATTATTGATGTAGTTTTTTAAGTTGCCAAGAACTGCCATTTAGTGGACAGGATGAATCGGAGCATTCGTTAAATTAAGTTAATTATAGAGAACAAATAAAATTGTTTAACAAATAATATCTGGAATTTTCTAATTTACTTTCTGTCTCGAAGAGACTTAGCGGCGTACCTAAAACAGCACGGAATGAAATAATCAATTAGTAGTTACATTTTGAGTCTTTTCGGTAGAAGTAGACGAAACTACTGATAGAAGTAACATGTCATCCACAATTATCAATAATTGTTCTTCGATACGCGTTACGTCTAATATTTATGAGAGGTTTTTAGGTTTTCAGACGTGAGTAGAAGCCAAAAGACAGAATATATTTTTGGTGTTTTAAAAGACAGATTAAAATTTTTTGATATCACAAATAAATTACAGCCAAACTTATTACGGCGCTCGCGCTGCCTTGATATCCGGTGAATTGTATGGTCCCCAGGCAAAAGTTAAAACTATTACACCCCCGCCTTATTTACTCACTGTTATTGTTTAATCAAATAAAATAAGAAAACGAAATTTTATATGCTGATTCAAATATTTTCGGAAGATGGGATAAGTTACAAAATATATATAATTTTATATAGGTACTGCAATTTATTAGGTACAACAAACTGTTCCCGAAATTAATAATTTATTGTTCTCAAATGGGGACAAATTCTGCCTCAAATGAACGGGATTTCTCTTGTCTCAAAAGTATCAAAACGTATTGTCGAAATATCATGAAACAAGAGATAGTGTCAAGCTTGTCTCAAATGCCAATAGAAAAAAACTTTTAAAATCTCTCTAAAACAATAATAAATTTTACAATGACGTTATAACCCATTTTGCTACTTCGAAACAACATAGACTAGAGTTAATTTAAAAACAGGTTTAGGTTCTAAATTTATAGGAAAAAACAAAAAAAAATAAATTAAAGTAAACATAAACCAAAAATCTCCTATGAAATTGAAGCCTTTTAATTAGATGGCATACCTATCTGAGGAGACAAAACCTTGCCGACCCTGTCCCTAAAGCCACGAGCCGCCACTGCTTCGCAGACGACACTGCCAAATAAAAAGAGTAACATTGAATCACCACGACACAACATTGAAGACTTACGAAGGTCAATGACCAAGAGGAAACCACAGATGAGATGTGCAGATGCTACAAAAAGCATTTTGAAGTATGTTGCTAAGGATAGAGACCGATGGAAGGAGGTGGGAAAGGCCTATGACCAAAAATGGACAATAGAATGCTAAAAAGAAGAAGAAGAAAAAATATTGCTCAAATATTGAAGGCTAAAAAGGAAGATTTTGATCTGATTTACATATCATCTAACATACGGTTAAATAATGAAAATGTAGGTTAATGTAGAATCCATAGAGACAGTAATCTCTAATATTTTTGAGTAAACTTTTTCGTATAACATGTTTCGCTCAGAGCTCTCTAGATTTCCAATTTTTGTAGTACTACACGAGTAATTAATTAATTACACACTATCAAATGCCAATAAGTGAAGAAATATACCCAAGAGATTAGATGTCGCAGAAGAAAGACAAAAAGTACATAGTTAAATATTAGCTCTGTGTTGAAGAGCCATGACCTCACTGTAGAAACAAAAATAAAGCTCCTTAAATGTTACGTGCACTCAAGTACTTACGAGTACTTGAAATGTATACGGAGTAGAAACGTGTACATTGAAGGTGGAAACTCTATTAAAACTTCAGGCTTTTAAGTTATGGTTTTACAGAAGGATCCTAAAGATACCATGGACAGACAAAGTCACCAATGAAGAAGTGCTGCGGAGGATGAACACAACCGTAGATTTGGTCAACATGGTGAAGGGCCGTAAGCGGCAGTACCTACTTGGGACATATGAGAAATCAAAGCAGATACGAGCTCATCCAATGCATTTTGCAAGGTAAAATTAAAAGAAAAAGGGCCCCAGGAATAAGAAGAATATCCTGGCTTGCTAACCTGAGAGCATGGTATAGAAAGACCTCAATACAATTATTCCGTATAGCAACCAACAAAATCATCGTAGCCAGAATGATCGCCAACGTTCGGAAAGGACAGGCACCCTAAGAAGAAGAATTGAAGCAGAGCAGAATGGATAGCCGATTTGCTGAACATAAAATGTGATGGTAACACAATCCTAAACTTTTACCATATTGGTCTTTTGTTGTCCAATAATTTATTTTTAAATATACAATTGGGGTAGTTAATAACGTGTGATCCAAAATTATTGTCTCCATAGGCGGCTCTGAACGAGAGAGATAATATGTATACAGTGCATGTCTAGTATTAATTCAGACATACTTTCCAGTTTGCGCCAAATTTGACAGATACTTGTCAGTGTACGCACGTCAACTTAAAAAACACTACAATTGAACATAAAAAGTAGCATAGGAAGCAAAATTTTAACTTTATACGAATTAAAAGGTCTTGAGATTGGGTATCTTTTCAACGTGTTTTCAATCTTTACTCTTTGTTTGGAAAAGTGATCATGACAACACTGAATATACCTGCAGTTTTCCGTGACGTCACACTCCGGCGGTCTTTCAAATTAAAACAAGACATACGTAATTTTTTGCACGGATACTTTTGATCCCAATAATAGTTGTGGATCGCTTGTTATATTTACACGTGTATTAGTAAGGATAGTATTTGTGATACTACATACAGGGTGGGCCAGAAAAAAGAGTCCACCTCAATATTTGGCAGTAGTTGTTAGATTTTAAGGAAATGTTGGGACAGGTCGATTTTTAACTTTATACCTATTGCAATGTTTTGGCATATATTTCATACTATTCACGTCATCCATCTGAGCGTGATGTAATCGATGATTTTTTTTAATGAGAATAGGGGTGTTATAACAGCTCATTCTAAATGAGGTTGAATTCTCTATTCAGTAATATAAACATCAATATCATTATTTTTAAAAAGGGTGACCAAAAAATTTATTTTTGAATTAAATTAATTGACGCAAAAAGAAAAATGTGTGTAATTTATTTAAATCAAAATACATTGTAATGTTGTCAGAAAATATAAAAAAAACTGTTTATTTCACAAATAAACATTTCTTTTCGCTTAAATTAAATCACAAACACCCTCCCACCTACCTCTTGATAGTTTGAACATTTAATATAAGCGAAAATCCATGTTTACATGTCACATAAACATTTTTTTCTACTTTCTCACAGCAATAGAATGTATTTTGAGTTAAATAAATTACATACATTCTTCTTTTTGCGTCAATTAATTTAATTCAAAAATTATTTTTTGGCCGCCCTGTATAAATAATGATATTAAAGTTTATATTACTGGATATAGAATTGAATACCCTTTTAAATGAGCTACTACACGACCCCTATTCCGATTTAAAAAAATTATCGATTACGTCATCACGCCCAGACGGATGAGGTAACTGGTATAAAATATAATATAATATGTATTATCAAAAAATTTGTAATTAAAAATAAAAATCGACCTTTTTTAGCATTTCCTTAAAATCTAATAAATACTGCCACGTATCGACGTCGACTGTTTTTTGGGCCACCATGTATGTTAAACTTTTTGTTTAGACATGACTGAAAGCTGAGACACTTTAATCTTCAAATAAATTATGTCTGTATAATGGAAAGAAAAGGTGTGTAGAAAATGAATACTTACTATTTTTGAATAATGGTGATCTAAAGTCTCCTCCAGAGTAAAAATATCCAGGAAATACAAAAGGTGGGGATAGCGGAGCCATAGGAAAGTATGGCGAAACCTGAGGATATTGATTTAAGGAAGATAAAAACGGATATTGTGGTATATAAGGGCTAGTGGAAGGTAACATTGACCTTAACTGATCTTCCTTGTGATGTACCCCGGCTTCAGCTGTAATTGCATATGGTCGCCCCACTTTTGTAATAAAGTTCTGAGGACAGTCGATACAATTTTTTCCGTTAATGTCATCTCCCCCGATTCTCAGCATAACTTGTGCATTCGCTATGGATTTTGGGTGATGATCTTTTTCTGATGGTTCTGCAGACTCATGCTTAGATGCTAACTGTGGAGGGTCAAAATTGTTTCTCTCTAGTATTTCGAAGTTGTCAAAGTTTACTCTGGAGAAGTCTTTTGGTGTACAAAATATATCTGAAAGATCTAAGTTTTCCGCGTCATCTGATTTTGTTGAGGCCTGCAACAAAAAATTATATTCATTTCACAGAGCGTTTTAAAGCTGTTTTTAACAATATGAAAAGAAGTTAACATGTGAACATAAATATGTACTACAGCAATATATGTGAATAAAGGATAGCGCCATAACTTATGGAAAATAAAATGTCACTCAAATTAAATAAAAGTTAATTAATTAATAACGGTGCAAATTGAAATTAAATTTTATCGAAATCACATTTTTGAATTCTATAAAACTGTTATTCATAAATACTAAATATTAGGGTAGTGGCTATTGAAAAGAGTTTATCCAGCATACGCTAAGCCGATTAGAGGAATTGATTGGAAGACCAAAATATACCTACTTTATTATCTATAATAATAAGTGGAAGATGAACTAACTGACCCAATTGAAGCCGGCAATGGGATAAGACAGGAGGATTCCTTGAGTCCTTTATTGTTCAACCTGATCATGGACGAAATAATAAAAAAAGTAAGAACTAAAAAATGATACCAAATGGGAGAAAAACAACTTAAAATAATCTGCTATGCGGACGAAGCAATACTAATCTCTCAAAGTGAAGATGATTTACAACATATGCTGCACCAATTTAACATAACCGCCAGAAAATTTAACATGTTAATTTCCTTAAAAAAGACAAAATGCATGGTTATAACAGCAGATCCAATAAGATGTAAATTGGAGCTGGAAGGTCAGAATAGAACAAGTGATGGAGCTTTAATACCTAGGCATCACATTATCTAGCTACGGAAGGCTCGAAACAGAAGTGGAAGATCAAGTGAATAGAGCAAACAGAGCCGCAGGTTGCCTGAATTACACAATATGGAGAAATAAAAATATCGGAAAAGAAATGAAAGGCAGAATTTACAAAACAGTTATCAGACCAATAATAACATACCCGGCAGAAACACGACCCGACACAGACACACAGAGAGGACAAAGAGATTGCTCGAAACAGCGGAGATGAAAACCCGTCGAAAAATCGGTGGTAATACTCTATGGGACAGAGCTAGAAGTACAGATATACGACGGAGATGCAAGGTGGATAACATTAATAACTGGGTAAGAAATAGAAGAATAGAATGGAATGACCACATAAGCCGAATGACAACAAATATAGGTCTGGATGCCGCGTACCTAATAAAAAGTTGATTAATAGCAAGCTGAAAATTTGTTAATAGCTTAACGGTGTCTAGTCGGATAAACTTTGATGTACGGGAACACTGTAGCATGGGAAGTTTTAATTGTGGAACAGTTTAAAAATATGGAACGTCAGATTACGAAAACGTCCCATGTATTTTGTCGGACAGAACATCCAATTGATTTGTTACCCTTTCATTAAACTCTCATGCAAAAATCAGACTTATATTACTAACCAACATGATTCCTGTTATTTGACATGTTCTTCGTGTTCCACTCGTTAAAATGCCCAATTGGTGATAAACAGCAGCCTGATTTTTGCATGAGAGTTTAATGAAATGGTAACAAATCAATTGGAGGTTCTGTCCGATAAAATACATGGAACGTTTTCGTAGTCTGAGGTTCAAAATTTTTAACTGGTTCCACAATTAAAACTTTCCCTGTTCCAGTGTTCCCATACATCAAAGTTTGTCCAACTAGACACCGTTAAGCTATTAACAAAGTTTCAGCTTGCTATTAATCAACTTTTTTTGGTACACGGGATCCAGGTCTAATAGGGTAGTCAGGACAGCGTGAGACGGTTCCCCAATAGGAAGACGATCAGTGGGAGGACCACGAAAACGATGGAACGACAACTTACTAGAGGCACATTGAAAAACAGACAGAGTAATGTCTATACAAAACGAAGAAGAAGAATAAGATAAGAAGTAAACCTTTGCCCTAATGCCTCAGAAAGATTTATGGAGTAGCGAATTACAAAATCTTTTTCGTCTCTTTGACACGCGTACATTCATATTTGATTTTAGATTTATTTACATAAATATATAAATTTACCCTGAAAATGAAATGATCAGCGCTGACCAGAACCAGCAAAACTATAGAGTGGACATCTAGAAACTGTGTCTGACTCAAAATGATCTTCACATTTAGATGACTTTTAGATTTAGTGTATCAGCCTTTGGTACTGGATGGTGTAGGTTTTATTTCAACTATCAGCGAAAGAATGGTAAATAAAAGCAAATTCCTTCCAAAGCGAAAAATTCCGTGGTTCTGTACAGAGGTGTAAGAAAATGCAAGGAAAAAACATACCTGAACTACATATTAAACAAGACACAACAATCGTACGAAGATTACAAGAGAATAAGAAATGAAACATATGCACTGAAGAAATATGAAGAATTAAAAACGAGCACATGGAATGCTTTTTAAAAGAACTAGAGAATTTTTAAGATTTACAAAAATAAATGTGGCTTATAGGAGGTCAAAGGGCAGAGGTGAAGGAATTAAGAAACAAGTTGAAAATGATGCATGGATTATCTATCTAAAAAGATATATACAGAGGAACAACAAATGATGTTGGAACGAGAGACACCAGAAATTACCAAAAAGTAAGAAGTCCATATAAGCAAGCATGAAGTAAAAAGAACACTTGAAAAACAGAAACGCTACAAGTAAAGATGAGATAGGTACCAAATGAATTCTTGAAACATAGTGAAGCGGCAATGATGGATCAACTGACAACATTAATTAACAATATTATAAGACACAATAAAATACCAGAAGAATGGAGGACAGGCTAGTTAATCTTGTTATTCAAAAAGGGCGATATGAAACGACGAGAAAACTACAGAGGTATCTAAGTATTATGTTTATATGGGATTGGAAATCCCATGGAATCCCACCGTGAAAATCGTTTTCATAAAATGATTATTCTAAAAATTCTGGGAAGATTGTATAAAATAGATTATATAATACTATCAAAAACCAAAAAATACTTTTAAAATTAAGAACAAAGGTATTTAATCATGCGTTCTGCCTGTTCTGACATATGACGCCCATACGTGGAAATGTACCAAGAGAAACTTAGATAGAATAAAGAAAATTCCCATAGCTGGATAAGGCAAACTCTGAATATTATATAAAATAGTAATTAGACCTAGAGTACCATATATCTACGAGGCATGGACATTAAATAAGAAGTAAGAGAATCCTCTGGAAAGAAGGTAAAGGAAATATTAAAACGGGTATTCGGAGTTAGGAAGACAGGGGACGGGTAAGAGAGAAGAACTAACAACGAATTAATAGTTTTGTACAAAGAACCATGAATCACCAGATTCATGAAGTCGCCAAGAATCAGATGGTTGGGACATGTAGAAAGAACGGCAGCGAACTGAATTCCTAAACTAGTTATGACCAGAAAAGTAATTGGTCCCAAAAATGGAGGAAAGACCTTTAACACGGGAATGCAAAGGACTGGAAAAGTAAATCCCAAAACAAAAGTGAATGGAGAAATATCGTTCATCAGGACTTTCGAGTAGTTAAGAATTTTGTATATAATTAAGTTTAAAAGAGTTTTATTTAAAATACAGTATGCGCCAAAACAAAAGACACTGAAAAACTAAAGCTTTATAAACATGAAAAATTAAATAACAACATTTCAAATAATGCGAATTTTAAGTTTTGCTACTATACAAAATGTGTTCAAAGTTTAGTTCTAGACATTGCGTTCTAGACATTTAGTTCTAGACATTTTTAGTTCTAGACATTGCGTTCCAAGCAGTACTCGTAACGCATAACAAGATTGCTTAGCATGTTATTAAAAATAGGCTGCTGCATTCTTCTGAAAAAGGTCAAAATTTTTTCTGTAAAAATTGCTTGGTTCAGGATACCCCATACGTAAGCATCAATAGTTGTTAGAGCAGGTGAATGAGAAGGGTAAGGAAAATTCGTGTTACGGGAAATTACGCGGTTTTCAAAATTTCTCGAATCAGATCTAAGGATGCTCTCGTGGTATGACAAGTAGGCCCATCCTGTTGGAACCATTGGGTATTCAACTGTATGTTTCTGGCACGACCGAATTGTCTGAGATTAATAAAAAATAGTGTCAAAATTTGTTCTCTATATCGCACTTGATTTAGTGTAACGGGTCTTCTACGCTCGTCTTCCACGAAGTAAGGGCCCAATAATCCATCACCTGACCCTGCGAACCAAATCGTTATACGGTCACTATGAAGAGGTTTCTCTACGATGATCTCTGGTCGTTCAAAACCAAGAAAACGATTTGTCTGTCGATTGATAAATCCATTCAGATGAATGTGACATTCGTATGTAAACCACACATTAGAAAAAAATAGGGGTTGTTCAAAAACCATTGTCAAGACTGAAGCACAATAAACAACTCTTGATTTCTTTTCTTGTCTTGTCAAGTGTTGCCCAATCTGTATTTTATAGGGAAAACCACCAATCCTCTTAAACATTCTTCGGGTAGACGTTTCACTCAAATTCATTTTTAGAGATGTTCTGCATAGAAATCTTTTTAGTGATTCTAACACCTGTTCAAATAGCCTTCCTTGATTCGCATTTGTTGTCACGGTAACAGGACGACCAGTACAGCGTTTGCGTTAGTTACAACGCTTCCTGTTCGTCGAAATTTTGCAACACTCTTAACAAGTCCTTATTAGTCGGTGCAGGCTTCTGAAACTGCCCGAAATTGATTGGCAACCATTTACAAACTAGGTCCATTTGATCGTCCATTCCCGTATGAGCGGAAATAATACTCAATAATAAATATTTTTTCTTGCGTTGTAAGCACCATTTCGAATCTTTTTGAGAGTTTGTTAGAATAAACAATGTTTAAAAATACCATGACAACTATTGTCACTTGTTTCATATGACGCGATTATATTTCACAGGCTTCCTGATTTCAGTGTCCTTTGTGTTGGCGCATACCGTAGTTATAATTAGTTAATCTTATGAGTGTTATTTATATAATTGCCCTAGGTAAACGGCCTGCTGTGCTTATCAATAAAATAAAATAAAATAAAATAAAATAAAATAAAATAAAATAAAATAAAATAAAATAAATTAAAATAAATTAAAATAAAATAAAATAAAATAAAATAAAATAAAAGAAAATAAAATAAAATAAAATAAAATAAAATAAAATAAAATAAAATAAAATAAAATAAAATAAAATAAAATAAAATAAAATAAAATAAAATAAAATAAAATAAAATAAAATAAAATAAAATAAAATAAAATAAAATAAAATAAAATAAAATAAAATAATTTAGATACGCAGAGACTGTCCACGCCCTTATCTCGCACGTTGATTAAAGGAATATACAGTACTAGTCAGAAGTCCGTACCCCCCTCGTATCTTTTGAACGGTTATACCCATAATAGTGAAATTTGGAGGGAGGAAATAAACAGACGTAAGCTTCTTAACTAGTCATGAGAGGTGACGTAATTATGACAGATGACTTTGCAGCGCCACTGTGACAGATAATTAATTTTAAATGGACCTTATGGCAAGTGATACCTCGTTTGAAAGGTATTGAAAATACCTATTCAGTCATACTACTTACGGTGTATTCCACGAATATACGACTGTTTTGGATTATCGCGACAAGGACTATTTTAGTGTGCAAGTATTTTGCCCTAATAATTACTCCAATAAACAACAATATAATTTGCAATTTACTTTCGTTCTTCATATTTTGCAAAGTAAAATATTCGATGTCGCGATAATCCAAGAGGGTCGTATATTCGTGGAATGTGGTATATGTTTGAGTTTAAGCTAATTTTGATAAATAAATGAAATAAATATAAAATTGTAGTTTCGCATTTAATTAATTAATAATAATTCAAAATTCCGCATATTATTACTTGTCAAAAAGGTTCACGTTGACGTTAGAACTACTAGAGAATTGAAAAACGTCAACTTTTTTGACAAAAAACATAGGCGGACATTTGAATTTTCAATAATTAAATGCGAAACTACAATATTATATTTATTTAATTTATTCACCAAAATCAAATTCAACTCAACCCAAAAAAATTAGTATGATTGAATAGGTATTTTGAATACCTTTCAAACGAGGTATCACTTGCCATAAGGTCCCATTTAAAATTATCGGTCACAGTGGCTCTGTAACGTCATCTGTCACTATTACATCACCTGTCAAGACTAGTTAAGAAGCTTACGTCCTTTAATTTCCTCCCTCCAAATTTCACTATTAGAGGTATAACCGTTCAAAAGATACGAGGGAGTTGTACGGACTTTTGACTAGCACTGTATAGTTCTATCATCTTTCTAAGAGACTCCTTAATATTCAACTGAGCGGGGTGCTATTCCATAAACAAGGGATCATCCAATGTAACAGGTAGATATCTTGTTTATGGAATTTCAAACCTTGAACAATAGTACAACATATCCCGCTGAGCTGAATATTTCTGATTGTGAGAAAGCATTTGACAAAGTATGACATGAAAAATTAGCCCAAATTCTAAAGAAAAAAAACATAAACAAAAGGGACTTTTGTCTAAATAAATAATAAATAATTCCTTTACTGGAATCAAAGATCACAAATTGTAATCGATAACCAACCCAGTCCATAAATTTAAATTAGGAGAGGAGTTAGGCACGGATGTATTATGTCTCCATTACTCTTTAATGTATATAGTGAAGCCATTTTTGAAGAAGCATTACTATCTCAAAGTGAAGGAACAATAATTAAAGGAAGATCTATTAACAACATAAGATATGCAGATGACACCGTGATTATGGCAAGCTCTGCTGAACAACTCCAATTACTACTTAGTCCATGTGATGAGACCCTCCCGTCTGAAAAAATTTCTGATTCGGTTTCTTTGTGGATTTCTATTCAAAAATGTCCCCTTTAAACAAATCTGAAGGGTGCTGGGCGGAGTTTTTGGGCAGAAATCGTTTAAACAATATTTTTAAACAAATACAAAACATCACCTTTTTTGACCCAAAGAATACTTTTTAAGATTTTTTGGTTCATTCTAAATAATAAAGGTATCTTGTGATTTTTCTCAAAAGTCGATAGTTTTCGAGTTATAAGCGATTTAAAATCTTAAAAATGCGAAAATGCGCATTTTTAAGGCTTAGAAACTCATATTTAAATTAGTATTTTTGAGGTTGCCAAGTACTTAAATTGTACGTTAAACATTCATTTTCAAGATTCTGCACACTGATCGGGTCTAACTTCAATTTACACTGTTGTTATTTAATTGTTAATTATGCATGTCCATCCGATTTTTTGCCGGTGCGGCGCGCACTTTTTCCAAAAATCTCCTATTTTCCTCGAAAAAATATATTTTTTAGATATTTCGGGATATTCTAAATAAAATAGGTTTCTTGTCATTTTTCTCAAATAGTTTTAAAGGTATAAAATGCGCTTTAAATCGCTTATATGGTTCATTCCACCAACATACGCCTGTTTTGGATTATCGCGACAACGAATATTTCAGTGTGCAACATAAGAAGTACAAAAGTAAATGGCTCTAATAATTATTCCAATAAACAGCAATGTAATTTGCAATTTATTTTCGTTTTTTCATATTTTGCACAATAAAATATTCGTTGTCAAAACAATCCAACACAGGCGTATATTCGTGGAATAGGGTATAACTTTAAAACTATTAACTTTTGAGAAAAATGACACGAAACCTATTTCATTTAGAATGTCCCGAAAAATCTAAAAAATATATTTAAAACACGCATAATTAACAATTAAATAACAACGATGTAAACTTAAATTAGACCCGATCATTTTGCAGAATCTTAAAAATGAATGTTTAAAGTACAATTCAAGTACTTGGCAACCTCAAAAATACTAATTTAAATATGAGTATTTAAGCCTTGAAAATGCGTATTTTCGCATATTTATACCTATCTTGTTTAGAATGATCCAAGAAACCTAAAAAAATATTTTTCGGGTAAAAAAAAGGTGATCTTTTGTATTTGTATAAAAAAATTATTTAAATAATTTCTGCCCAAAAATTACGCCCGGTACCCTTCAGATTTGTTTAAAGGAGATATTTTTGAATAGGAATCCACAAAGAAAACGAATCAGAAATTTTTTCAAACGGGAGCGGTCTCACCACATGGACACTAAATAAGACAGTTTCTGTGAAGAATATGGACTAAAAATTAACATAAAAAAGACCAAACACATGATAATAACTAAGTAAACAAACACACAAACAAATACCTATACTTTTGGGAAATGTACCGATAGAAAGGGTTGATAAATACAAATGCCTATGAACCTGGATTTCAGAGAAAAATGATCAAACCACAGAAGCAATGACCAGTATAGAAATAGAAAAAATACGTTTGTAAAAATGAGAACAATTTTCTGCAATAAAGACCTTAGATTAGAACTTAGAGTAAGGGAGATGCTACGTGTTCTCAATGCTGCAATATGGACTTGAAAGCTGGACATTGAAGCAAGAACACATAAATAAACTACAATCCCTTGAAATACCGTGTTACAGAAGGATGTTTGGAATAGCATTGACACAGAAGAAAACGAACATGGAAGTATTGCGAGAAATGGGCAAATAATGAGAAATAATAAACACAATATAAATAAGGAAGTTACAATATCTGTGACACGTAATGAAGGGACAGCGATTTGAAATGCTGAGACTGATAATACAGGGAAAAAGAAGAGGCGGAAGGAGTATAGCAAGATGGAGAGTGTCATGGTTGAAGAATTTAAGGGACTGGTTTAAATGCAGTTCTATATAACTTCAGAGCAGCGATAGATGGAGTAAAGATAGTGATGATGATATCCATCCTCCAATTAGGAGGCGGCACTTAAAGAAGAAGAGCTGAATATTTATGAGTCTCCTAGAAAGATGGTAGTACTGTATAGAAATAAGTGTTCTAGTATTAAAGGCTGCTTGCTGAAACTCACCCTTAACGCACACGACACTAACAGAAAAAAAATAATTCGTACGTCGTACATGTTACGTTACGACGACTACAAAAAACAAATGCGGGCAACTGACTGGTAGTTTTGTTTAGGGTACTTTTATAATAAAGTCGTACCTGAAGATCTATTTCCAAAATAGCACGTTTACCTGTTGTTTAGAATTGTCAAAACACACATGACATTGAGAGGGAATGTACTGTAAAAACGAATGTGAACTTTATTTTATTAAAACTACAAACAAATTTTTATTTTAAAGAATGTATACAAACTACTTATAAATAACTATTAATTTTCCGTATGAATAAAGTTACATTACATGTAAATATACGAGTACTAATTTCTTGGAAATCGATTACAATCAAAGTCTCTTTTAATTTAGAACCTTTCATTATTATTTATATAGTACGTTCTTTAACGGTAAAATATTGCAAAACCTCTAAATTTTAAAGAACCGCTTGGATTGACATGAAATTTGGCATACACATAGCTAACAAGTCAAAGAAAAAAAGTGATATTGTGCCGATGTGTGCTTTTGCCATAGGGGTGAGTTTCATCCCCTTTTGGGGGTGAAAAATATGTGTTCGAAATAAGTCCGGAAATGTCTAAAATGATAAATTCTAAGCAACTTTTGTTCTATAAAGTTTTTTCACCAAGTTAATACTTTTCTTTTACTTAAGAGAAAATAATCCAGATGACCTCGACTTAGAAGATGAAACTATTAAGAAATGTGACCAATGTACATATTTGGGGGTAAAACTGACAAAGACAGGACGAAGTGATGAAGCCATAAAAGACAGAATAACCAAAGGAAAACAAGTTATAGGTGCGTTGAATTCAGTATTATGGCAAAAAAATATAAGACCGGAAACGAAAAAACGAATATATAATACCATATTAAAACCATTAATCGTCTATGGCTCAGAAGTGTGGCAGTTATCACAAAAACTTAAAGGTAACCTATTGGCAGTTGAAATGGATTTTTGGAGGAGAGCAGCGGGAAAGTCTAGATTAGAACATGTGAAAAATGAGGACATCAGGAGACAAATGAAAGTACAAAGATCAATTATAGAAGACATCGAAAAACAACAACTAATATGGTACGGACATGTTAGACGTATGGGGGAAGAAAGACTACCCAAAAAGATATTAGAATGGGTACCACCAGAGAAAAGAAAACGAGGACGACCACCAACAACATGGATCCAAGGAATCTCAAAAGCAATGTCAGCAAGAAATCTATCTGAAGAAGACTGGCAGAATAGACAGGATTGGCGAACGGGAACCCAAAGGCGTATTACGCTGTGAACGGGATTTATATATATATAATACTTTTCGAGTTATTTGTGAGTAAATATATGTTAATTTTTCTACAAAATAACCACGTTTTCAGACGGTTTTTCGCAAATAACTCAAAAAGTAAGTATTTGATCGAAAACAAAATTCTTATAAAAAGTATAGCACGTAAGAAAGTGAAAATTATGGTGTATATATTAGGTCACTATACCTAGTAGAAGCATAGTTATAGCTAATGAAAAATAGGTTCATATTCGTCAAATTCCAAATATAATATTTTAACGTGCGATAACCAGAAAACGAAGCACTTTTTTGGGGAAAACTCATTAACTTTTTTAAAGTGTTTAAAGAATGCTCAAAATAAAGTTAATCCCTGTTTTTTTGGTAATAAATCGGGAAAATCACCCCCTATTCAAATGATCTTAATTGTTACCACTCCACAAGTTTTTTACTCTAGTAGTTTCATCGGTTCAAAGTCCTTATTTTTGAAAAAGCTGTAGTTAAAATGGCTTGAACGAGTCACTTATCACGAGTGTATGCAAATTTGGAAACACTGAATCTTAACCAATTTTTGTTTTACAGAAAAACAAAAAAAATACGAAATATTCAGAAAAGTAAAGCCGACTTTTTTTATTGTTTAAGATTTTTGGTATCTCTAACAATTTTTAAGTTATTTCGAAAAAAACATTTTTTCAAAATTAAAATTTTTAAAAATTTTAGTTTAAAACCATTTTTTTTCAAAAATAAGCATTTTGAATCGATGAAACTTACAGATCATATAAACACAATATAAGTAAAATAACTTGTAAAGCGGTAATTATTAATTTCGTTTAAGATGCTAATTTGGGGGTGATATTCCTGATTTTTTTTGCCAAAATTGCTTACATTTGATGCTAGAAATTTTTTTATAAAAACAGAAATAAAGCTTCTGTTAAACAGTTTAAAAAAGTTGGAATGTGTTTTCCCCAAGAATGCTTCATTATTTGGATATTTCACATTAAATTATTCTATTTGGAATTTTTCGAATATGAACCTATTTTTCATTAGCTATAGCTCTGTCTTTGCTAGGTATAGAGACATAATTATATACACCGTTCTTTTCATTTTTTTATGTGCTATAGTTTTACTAAGAATATTGTTTTCGACAAAATGCTTACGTTTTGAGTTATTTGCGAAAAAACAATCTAAAATCGTGGTTATTTTGTTAAAAAATGAAAATATTCAATTGCAAATAATTCGAAAAGTATTGATTTGGTGAAACACTCTATAGAACAAAAGCTGCTTAAAATTAGTCAGTTTATCCATTTCGGGACTTATCATGGACATATTTTTTTTCAAATCCTAGATGGGGTGAAACTCACCCCAGGGTAAAAGCACACATCGGCACCATATCAATTTTTTTCACTAACATGTTAGCTATGCGTGTGCCAAATTGCATGTCAATACAAACGGTTCTTTAAAATTTACAGCAAAAACCGTGAAAGAATGTACTAATACTCGTAGATCTAACTTACCATAATATCCCAAATTGGTAATTGGTTATTAGTCAAATTTTTTATGGGATAATAATGAAATCCTAATAATATAGGTTACATTGTATATATAATATACAGGGTGTCCCGAAAAGATTGGTCATAAATTATACCACAGATTCTAGGGTCAAAAATAGGTTGATTGAACCTCACTTACCTATATATAATATTGCACACAAAAAAAGTTACAGCCCTTTGAAGTTACAAAATGAAAATCGATTTTTTTTCATATATCGAAAACTATTAGAGATTTTGTATTGAAAATGGACATGTGGAATTTTTATGGCAGCAGCATCTTAAAAAAAAATTAAAGTAATTTGTGTACCCCATAAAAATTTTATGGGGGTTTTGTTCCCTTAAACCCCCCAAAATTTTGTGTACGTTCCAATTAAATTATTATTGTGGTACCGTTAGTTAAACACAATGTTTCTAAAACTTTTTTGCCCATTAGTACTTTTTTGATAAGCCAGTGTTTATCGAGATATTTTGATATTTTGAATATTTGTCGAATCTACCACATATTTGTATATGGTTAAGGCTATGGGTACATAATTCGCAAATATTTTACGTGTATCCCTACTTTGTCTGTCTTTACACGGCAAATTACGTGTAGTAAAATTCACACTGGTATGGATATGTAAACATTACTAGAATGTCATTCTACTTGAAAATGTCATCATTAATTTAAAGAGATGGGTTTTGAATGTTCTTGGATAACTGTTATTTTTATAATTGCAAATTATTAATTCAGCTAATAAAAGTGATAAGTTTTTCACTAACTATGTATTCAGTGATTGTAATAATTTATTTGTACAACAAAGACTAATACTCAATCGAGAAAAGAGGAAAAGTGTTAAAGTGATTTTTTAATAATATATTGTTATGGAACGCTTACAATTTTGAACATCTTTAACAACAAAATACTTGGATCACAGAATATATTATCCTGATGTATTCTCTGCTTGGATCTTTCACAAATAATACACAATAAATAACTTTTTATTAAGTTCACGTCTTAAATCAATTATTTATCAAATACACTATATATCAATAATATTTAATCAATAATTCAACATATTTCCGATGTAATGTCAAATATTTAAAATTGTCACTGATTGTCAGTGTCTGACTGACAATATATGCTGACAATATTATATTCGGCTGAGTGCGTTGTAAGACAAAGATAGATTTGGAAAATATTGCCACGCATTGTGTTCATTTTTTTCAAATCCTGGAAAAACCAATAAATATTTTTGAAAAATTTAAACGCAGAATGAAAGACTAAATCATTACCGAGGGCCGAAAGTCCCTTAGAATAAATAAAAAGTTTATTTTAAATGATATATTTGAAATTAAAAATCACACTAAATTTTCTCTTAGTTTTTCACCCCTGTAACTTATTAAAATAAACATTATAGAAGTTCTCAGGGACTTTTGGCCCTCGCTAATAACGTAATCTTTCATTCTGCGTTTAAATTTTTCAAAAATACTTATTAGTTTTCTCAGGATTCGAAAAAAATGAATCCCCATTTGAATAGCATTGCAGCCGAAAATACGTACCGATCCTCGTAAGTATGATTATAGACACCTGTTAATAAATCTGAAAATTTATTTATAACTTACATTTTTAGGTATATTTTGAAAAAGAAGCCACATCTCAATAAAAGGTGACTTATCAAAAAAAGACTAAGAGGCAAAAAAGTTTTAAAAACACTGTGTTTAACTAATGGTACCACAATGATAGTTTAATTGGAACACACAAACATTTGGGGGGGTTTAAAGGAACAAAACCCCCATAAAGTTTTTATGTAAATATATTAAAAAAGAAGCCGCATCTCGATAAAAACTGGCTTATCGAAAAAATACTAGGAGACAAAAAAGTTTTAAAAACGTTGTGTTTAACTAATGGTGCCACAATAATGAATTTATTGGAACGTACACAAAAGTTTGGGGCGGTTTAAGGGAACAAAACCCCCATTAAATTTTTATGGGGTGGACAAATGTCACTATAATTTTGTTTTAAGATGTTCATGCCATATGAATGCCCCATGTCCATTTTCAATAAAAAATCTCTAATAGTTTTCGATATATTGAAAAAAATATATTTTCATTTTGTAACTTCAAAGGGCTGTAACTTTTTTTATGAGCACATTTGTACTAAGGTAAGTTAGGTTCAATCGAACTATTTTTGACCCCAGAATGTGTGGTATAATTTATGACCAATCTTTTCGGGACACCCTGTATAACACCGGTTTATAGCATTCTGCGTCTTCCGGTTCCTATTTTCCAGCCGCGTCGATCTGTCCAATCTCCTGGTCGTAGATCTCTCAGAAATGGCTTTCTGGATTCCACTTATCCAGGTAGTTTTCGGTCTGCCCCTTTTCCTTCTTTTAGGGGGGGTGCCATTCCAGTATCATCTTTGGAAGTAGATGTTTCCCCATTCTTTTTACATCGCCATACCAACAAAGTTGTTTTTCTTGGATTTCTCCTATTATGTTTGTTCCATCATCATCATCATCAAGCAGCGCTACAACCCTGGATGGGTCCTGGCTGATTGTAAAACTTTCTTCCAATTTGTTCGGTCTTCCATCAACCTAGGGTCAAATGGGATGTTCATTTTTCGGAGATCTGCTTGGATGTTATCTCTCCATCGCATTCTGGGACGTCCGAGTGGTCTTTTGCCTGTAGGAATCTCCTCCCATACCAGTCTTACAAGTCTCTCGTTATGAAGTCTGTGCACGTGGCCTGCCCATCTTAGTCGCTGTGATTTAATTTCTTGGACAATATCGGTGTCATTGTAGAGTTCTTTTAATTCAAAGTTGGTTCTGATCCTATACTGGTTTGTGTTAATATCGTGGTGAGGTCCGAAAATTTTTCTAAGTATTTTTCGTTCAAAACGTCTGAGCTTTTCTTCATTTGATTTGGTCATGGACAACGTTTCGCAACCATATGTTAGTACAGGTCTGACGGTGCATTTATAGATTTTGGTCTTGGAACTTCTTGTAAGACTTTTTGATTTTATAAGCTTATCCAGTGCGAATAGACAGCGATTTGTTGATTGGACTCTGTCTTTTATTTCTTCAGTAACATCGTTGTCAGCTGTGATTACGGCCCCCAGATACTTAAAACGTTGTACTCTTTCGAAATTGAAGGTGTTGACCGTCACATTTTGTCCTATCCTGTCTCTTCGTGTCGTTCTATTTATACACATATTTTTCGTCTTCTCTTCATTAATCCTCAGCCCTACTTCTCTTGTTGCTCCTTCCACCTTGTTGAAAATGGCTTTTGTGGATAGGATGGAGTCTCCAACGAGATTAATATCATCTGCGTATGCTAGTAATAACTTGGGACCTGGAACCGATAGCAGTTCTATTTTTATTTCGGCCGACCTCATGGCTTTCTCTAATACAAAGTTAAAAAGTAGTGGAGATAACGCATCACCCTGTTTGAGTCCACTGTTGATTTCGAAGCTGTCAGCCAGTTTATTATTTACACGTACTTTTGATATTCCACCCTCGATATAGACTTTAGTCATCCGAATGAGTTTCTTTGGTATTGAGAACTCCGCCATGGCATTCCATATTTGGCTTCTTTCTACGCTGTCATATGCCTGTCGAAAGTCTATGAAATGATTGTGTATGGATCTGTTATACTCCCTTCCCTTTTCTAAAAGCTGTCTCAGCGTGAATAGTTGATCTATTGTGGATCTGTTTGCCCTAAAACCGGCTTGATATTCTCCTAGGACATTTTCAGCATAAAGGGTTAGTCTACTAAGAATGATGTTTGAAACGATTTTATATGCCGTGTTTAAGAGTGAAATTCCCATGTAATTCGCGCGTTTTGTTGTGTCCCCTTTTTTTTGGATGGGCACTATGATGTTTTCCTTCTATCTTGCTGGTATCCTTTCTTCTAACCATATCTGTGTTATTAATTGGTAGATTTGGCGATGTCGTGTTTCTCCATCATATTTCAGAAATTCCGCTGGTATCTCGTCCGTACCCGGCGCTTTCTGATTTTTCAGCTTATTTAAGGCCTTTCGGGTTTCTACAAAAGAGGGATTTTCGACGGGCATATCTGCTGTTATATAGATCTTTTCTTTGTGCTGTTCTTCTTGTATAATGTTTAGAAGATCCCTGAAATACCCTTTCCATTCTTCTGTTAATTCTTTATCGTCGATTATCATATGGCCTTGATTGTCTCTCAGTGTATGGATAGAATTGGTTCTATGTCCTCTTGTCTCAGTGGATATTGCTTTATAGAATTCTCTGGAGCCTGGTTTGGGTCGATCTCTCTCCATAGCTTAATATTTGTGTTGTTCATAGTTTCTTTTCTTTGTGCGTATCATTTTTCTTGTTTCTTTTCGGCAGTCGTCGGATTCCTTTTTACTTTTGTCTGTTTGTAGTTGTATCCATGTATTCCTTACTGTTTGTCCTTTTTCCAGCTGTTTCCGACATTCATCGTCATACCATGTTTTTGCCCTCTTCTGCCTGCTCCTTCCAAAGATCTTGTCAGCTGTCTTGGTTATTATTTCGGCAGTCGTTTCCCACAGCTCTTCTATATAATTGTAAACTGTTTCAGAGTTTAAGGTTTGTTCAAATAGTTCTATATATTTTTGATGTTTCTCTGTGTTCTGCATTTTGTCCATGTTCCATTGTGGGTTCATTGTTGTTTTGTTGTATTTGTGGCTAGATATTCTGGATTTGACTTTTGCTGTGACTAAGTAATGATCTGTGTCTCCGTCTATTCCTCTGACGCTTCTTACGTCTATGATATTGTTCCCATGTCGGGCATCTACAATGATGTGGTCAATTTAGTTTCGCGTAATATGTTCATTATGTTTGTTTTCCTATACATAATACCTCGTACTCGTTCATTCGTTATTTGTGAGACTCTAGAAATGCAGGACGATCTTCGCCAGAAGTCTATTTCTATTGCGACCAACTTTTGTTCTGTTCACTTATTTAGTTGCCAGGTTTCACCTCTATACAATAGCATGCTTTTTAAGATGCTATTATATAAGTTTTTTTTTCTTTTGATATGGTTTTTGATCAAAGTAGTGAGTTCAAAGCTCCTATTACTGTCTTTTTCTTCAAAATTCTTTCCTGAATTTCGAATTCTGTCCTTCCACTTTGTTGGATTCTTAATCCAATGTATACATAATCAGAGCTTTATTCAATAACCATATCACCCTCTAGTTGTAACTCATTTTTCTGTCCTCCGATACACATATATTTAGTTTTCTCTATATTGACGTATAGGCCCCATTTTTTATATTCTCGAAACAGTCAGTTTGTTATAAATATTAAATCATCTTTATCCTGTGCAATCAAAAAATAGTTGAAATCCCTTGACCGTAATTGAAAACCGTAAGACTAAGTGACCTTGCATCAGAGAAAAGTAATTAAATCACCCTAAAGATCCATGACAACTTTAGCTGTATCCCCATGCCAGAACATGATTTCCTCTATTTATTTAAGGCCCCATTTATATTCATTTTAAACAATGTAGGCGATAAACTGCATCCCTGTCGTAGTCCCTTATTCACCATGAAGCTATCGGATAATCTGTTGTTGATTTTTATGTTTGCTTGAATGCTGTTATAGAATTTTTGCACTGCTTTTATTAAAGTTATATTAATAGGGGATTTTTCCAGGGCTTGCCATAATTTACACAGTGCTACGGTATCATCCCGTATCCCATCTCTCCCTTTCTTCTTTTTTAAAGGTTTTCTTAATTTCTTCTTTCACATACTCTTCTGCTTTCCTTTCCTTGCATACTAGCAAGTGCATCGGAATACACCCGGTAATAACTAGGTATGCATGTTTCATCGATTTCGAGAAGGCAGTTTATTAAGTCCCACATGGGAAACTATTGGATAAGTAGAAGCAGTAAACTGTCTGAACTATTCACAGCCAGAAAAGTAGTTAGATAAGATTGCATACTGTCATCAGCAGTATTTAACATATACTCTGAAAACATCTTTAGAGAAGCCTTGGACGGATAAGAAGATGGTATGGCAGTAAATGAACAACTTATAAACAATATTGCTCCAAATGATGATGGATAATGTTGTAGAAGCATGTAACAAATACGGTCTAAAGCTAAATTGTAAGAAGACAATAATAATGATCGTTAATAAGAACACCAACATAAACGCCCAAATTACAGTAAACAATACACCCCTAGAAAGGGTACAGAAAATATGCTATCTGGGCTACTACCTTTAGAAGATAACTAGGTGCCTCATCAGACACTGTTCTGTATGTACATGCTACCCTTAACAGACTTTTCCTAACTGCTCGGATGAGCTGCTTTCTATGCGGCGCCTGCCTGGGGTACAGCAGTTTTAACAAAGGCGTACAGAACGATCGGTTGCATAAGAGAGTGAAGGGTCCTCCTCCTCTCAGATTAGGACAATCCAAAGTTGGGCATGATCTCCCCAGCGAGGCGGATCCCACAGCAGCTCCTGGAGTCACCGCCTTTACGTGCTTCATGAATTTTGGCAAAAGATCATAAAACCATTGCTACGCTGATTAAGACTGTAGAATAATTCTGACGAATCTTCACGTAGAGAAGAAGAGGTCTACGTAAAGCATAATCAAACTACATAAGAAATCTAAAAAGCACATTTTAAATGAATCTTTTCTATAGCATAATCACTAAAACATAGTTTATTCATTTAGGTAAGTATATCTGTTTTTTCTCTATACAGGGTGTTTTATTGGGAAACGGAAATACTTTAATGGTGAATAGAGGTCACCGAGTCGGTTCTAGATATAGTACATTTTTTGCCCTACCGACTTTTATAACCGAGTTACAGGGTGTTTTATCGATTTTGCCCATTTCTTTCCTAAGCCATAACTTTAGAATCACCTTGTATATTTTTTTGATATTTGGTACACATATGTCTCATTCAAAACCCAAACGACCGACATACTAACCATAAGAAAAATCCAGGTCCGGATTAACAAAAAATTATAAAGTAACTGTGACCTTAAAACAACACCCTGTATATTGAAATTTTGAAAATCTGTTTGCATATTTGAAAAGAGCACAAAAAGTAAGTTTAATGGTTCGCTTCAATTTTTCGGCCAGACAATTTTATGACTTTAATTTTGAAATTATTTTGAATTTTTTAAGAACTTGTGACATTAAAAAGCAGATATTATTAACCTTTAGTTATAAATTATTGAAGTTAATAAATAAATACTCATTTTAAAAATAAATACTTATTTACCACATTTGAACGACCCAATTACTAATGACAAGAAAAATCCAGGTCCGGATTAAGAAAAAAATACAAAGTAATTGTGACCTTGAACCAACGCCCTGTATATTGAAATTTTAAAAATTTGTCTGCGCATTTTAAAAGAGCATGAAAAACTGTGATTAAAGGTTTATTTTAATTTTTTCGCCGTACATCAATTTGAAATTATATTGAAATTTTAAAGAACTCTGAGATTAAAAACCAGGTATTGTTAACTTTTATAATAATTTAATGTTAATGAATCAATACTTATTTTAAAAATACTTAACACTTATTTACTACGCTGGCTTCATATATTCTCTGGATTTGTAGCTATATGCACATCATTAAAAATTAGAATTGCGAGAATTGGGATATTTTAATGATTTAGTAAAGAATTAAAAAAACTGCTATATCTAATAAAACAAAAAATCGTTACAATTCAACAATTTAACATAAATTAAAAATATTTAAACTATAAAAGTTGTTCAAACTTTCCGCCATTTTGTTCGATGCATTTACTTGCTCGTTTTAAAATATTTCGAATCGATTTTCCAAGTACATTGGGATTGTTCTTCATTTTTCTGGCAGCTTGTTGTGACCTTCACAGAATTAATCAATATGATTTCAAAATTGCCGTAATTAAATTATCTGCGCAAAAATTTGACATGCACCTGTTAACGCAGTTTTTTATGCTCTTTTAAAATACACAAACAAATTTTCAAAATTTCAATATACAGGGTGTTGTTTCAAGGTCACAATTACTTTATATTTTTTTTTCTTAATCCGGACCTGGATTTTTCTTGTCATTAGTAATTGGGTCATTCCAATGTGGTAAATAAGTATTAATTATTTTTAAAATTAGTATTTATTCATTCACTTAAATAATTTATAACTAAAAGGTAATAATATCTGCATTTTAATGTCAAAGTTCTTAAAAAATTCAATATAATTTCAAAATAAAAGTCATAAAATTGTCTGGCCGAAAAATTGAAGCGAACCATTAAACTTATTTTTTTGTGCTCTTTTCAAATATGCAAACATATTTTCAAAATTTCAATATACAGGGTGTTGTTTTAAGGTCACAATTACTTTATATTTTTCTGTTAATCCGGACCTGGATTTTTCTTATGGTTAGTATGTCGGTCGTTTGGGTTTTGAATGAGACATATGTGTACCAAATATCAAAAAAATATAGAGGGTGGTTCTAAAGTTATGGCTTAGGAAAGAAATGGGCAAAATCGATAAAACACCCTGTAACTCGGTTATAAAAGTCGGTAGGGCAAAAAATGTACTATATCTAGAACCGACTCGGTGACCTCTATTCACCATTAAAGTATTTCCGTTTCCCAATGAAACACCCTGTATAAACAGACACTTTTTGATCATTTATAATCGTTTTAAAAACTATAATAGTCTAAGAGCTTGTGAACCCTCCGACTAACGGTCTTCCTGTAAGGCTAGAAATTTGTATAATGATAATTCATAGCACACCAAGGCTAAAAACCATGACCTGGCAGGCATCAGCCCTGCACGTGTATCTACCAGGTGAATCAAAAAGTGCATAGTTTAGGGGGTAAAATAAACTTTCTAAAGTTTAAATTTAAGTATGTGTAAGTCATTTAGAAGAAGTGTGTACAATGACAGGCGATTATGAACAGCATAATTAGACCTTGCCAGGCGGGGGGAAAGGTTAGGGTTTTTTTATAAAATTATTTTTTTGCATTGAACAAAGTTTTTTTAGGTTTTGTGAATCATTACAAACAGAAAAGGTCTGTAGTGACTTTTCTCTTAGGTTAATAGTTTTTGACATTATATAAGCGATTAAAAATTTAAAAATTGCGAAATCGTCTATTCTTAACCCTGAATCGGACATTTAACTGAAAATTTCAATGTTGCCAAGGTAGGTAGATATTCTTTAAATACCGATTGATAAAATCCCGAAGAGTTTTTTGCAATACAGTATCGAAAACACCTTTGTTTTTTAATTGCTAATCAAGCGGGCGCGACACTGTAGTATAAGTGAGGACGTTTGAGTTTGCATAAATTCATTTCCTCGAGAATGGGCAAATTTGAAGAGAAATACTCAGACAGGTCGATTTTTATTTTAAATTAGGACTTTTTGGCATATATAATACTAGTGACGTCATCCATCTGGGCGTGATGACGTAATCGATGATTTTTGAACGGTAGTAGGGGTCGTGTGATAGCTCATTTGAAAGGGTATTTAATTCTCTATTCAGTAATATAAACGTAAATATAATTATTTATACAGGGTGTACAAAAAAATTTTCTTCTTTTTGTGTAAATTAATTTAATATTTTGTTTTGTTTACCCTGTATAAATAATTATGTTAATGTTTATATTACTGAATAGAGAATTAAATCACCTTTCAAATGAGCTATCACACAACCCCTACTCTCATTTAAAAAAAGCATCGATTACGTCATCACGCCCAGATGGATGACGTCGCTAGTATTATATATAGGGTCAGGCAGATAAAAGGCCTATTAGAAATATCTCGAGAACTAAAGGCAGCTAAATTATGAAAATTGGAATAAGGGGGTTTTGAAGACTGATCTATTTAATGAAAATATTTTCATCGATTTGGTACTTCCGGTTATACCGGAAGTTGCTTATAACTTCGTTTTTTTAAATGGGACACCCTGTATATTTTTACATTTTTGGATTCTCCTCGATTTCTTCTTTCTTAAAATATAAGGTTTTGTAACATTATACAGGGTAGGTTAAAAGATAATTACGTTTTCTTATTAATTTCGTAGCAATATTCACAACCTGTAGGATTGTAGTAGTTTGACATAATAAACTCTATTGATGTTAAAATGATTTTTAATATAGTCTACTATTGTTAAAAATTATTAGTGTAGCTAAATTTTTAATTTTAGTATACAGGGTGGGTCTAAACTCGGAATGAGTATTTTCTGAGTTATCTTAAAAGGAACACCCTATATTTTAGTATTGTAATGAAATGATATTTCATGGTACTTTTTTACTTCTTAAGCATTCCCTATACCTAACTGCTTTAATTTGTGCTTAATTGTTAATCGCACCAACAATCTTAACTTCGATGGTATTTTGATACCTCAACCATTATTGGCAATTATAAGTATCAGTCTAGATTAATATGTATTTATTTCCAAAAAATTATTTGTGATTGAATATTTTCACGGCCAACCTAATACAATTTCACCTATTTTGTGTTGCAATTAATGTTTGGCTTGAATCACCAATAACTCACAAATTAAAGCAGTTAGGTATAGGGAATGCTTAAGAAATCAAAAAGTACCATAAAATAACATTTCACTACAATACTAAAATACTGTTCCATTTAAGAAAACTCAGAAAATACTCATTCCGAGTTTCGACCAACCCTGTATACTAAAATGAAAAATTTAACTATACCAATAACTCTAAACAATAGTAGACTATATTAAAAATCATTTGAACATTAATAGAGTTTATTATGTCAAACTACTACAATCCTACAGGGTGTGAATATTGCTACGAAATTAATAAGAAAACGTTATTATCTTTTAACCTAACCTGTATAATATTACAAAACCTTATATTTTAAGAAAGAAGAAATCGAGTACCATCCAAAAGTGTAAAAATATATAGGATGTCCCATTTAAAAAAACGAAGTTACAATCAACTTCCGGTATAACCGGAAGTAGCAAAGAGACCAAAATATTTTCATTAAATAGTTGATACCTCAAAACCCTTGTATACCAATTTTCATTATTCTCTTAGCTTTAGTTTTCGAGATATTTCTAATAGGCCCTTTATCTGCCTCACCCTGTATACATACGTCAAAATGTCCTAATTTAAAAATAAAAATCGACCTGTCCGAGGATTTCTCTTTAAATTTGCCCCATTGTCGAGATAATGAATTTATGCAAACTCAAACGTTCTCACTTATACTACAGTGTCGCGCCCGCTTGATTAGCAATTAAAAAACAAAGGTGTTTTCGATATTGTATTGAAAAAAACTCTTCGGGATTTCATCAATCGATGTTTAAAGAATATCTACCTACCTTGGCAACATTGAAATTTTCAGTTAAGTGTCCGATTCAGGGTTAAAAATGGCCGATTTCGCAATTTTTAAATTTTTAATCGCTATGTCAAAAACTATTAACCTAAGAAAAAAGTCACTAAAGACCTTTTCTGTTTAGAATGATTCTAAAAACCTAAAATAACTTTGTTCGATGCAAAAAAATAATTTTAGGAAAAAACTCTAATCTTTCCCCTCGCCTGGCAAGGTCTTATGCTGTTCAGAATCGCCTGTCGTTGTACACATTTCTTCTAAATGACTTACTCAAACACATACTTAAATTTAAACTTTGCAGGAGAAAGTTTATTTTACCCCCTAAATTTGCACTTTTCGATTCACCTGGTAGATACACGTGCACGGCTGATGCCTGCCAGGTCATGGTTTTTAGCCTTGGTGTGCTATTAATTATGACTATACAAATTTCTAGCCTTACAGGAAGACCGTTAGTCGGAGGGTTCATTAATTTCATGGAATTTAAAAATATATGATTATTGTTTATAAAGTCAATAAGAATTTTATTATTGTTGAAGAATGCAACAATATTTATAATAGAAATGTTTACATTGTTAGAAAAATATTGCAACACACTGCAAGTAATGAACTAGGTACCGGAAATATTTAAATGCAGTTAATTCATAGAATTAAACTACGTATGCAAAATTTGTTCATGTTTTTTAATTTGTAATCAAATTAAAATATCAAAAAGGTTGTTTCGTTAAAACAATAAAATTTTATACAGATGAGTCAGTTAATTTTAAAATAGATCCCAAGCTATTTTCTGCCTTTTCATTTTCCCAATTATTATTAAGTATTTTCTATGGGAAATAAGCCACAATTTTACTAAAAAATGAATTTATTAACGTTTCGAAGCCCAAATCGGGTTTCGTTGTCAAAATACAAAATACTATTAAAATAAACAAAGATGTTGTTGCTAAATAAAAAAATTAAATTAAATTAAAAATTAAAGAAACCCGATTTGGGCTTCGAAACGTTAATAAATTCATTTTTTAGTAAAATTGTGGCTTATCTCCCATAGAAAATACTTAATTATAAAAATGCCACAAGGAAATAGCTTCAAAATCCCAATTATTAGTGTACACTTAATAAATGTATACAGTAAATAATATAATAATGTTTTTGTTGGTAATAAAAAAAATTGTTAAATTTACTTAAGGGGGTAGGCGCAAAATCTTCGTCCAATGCTATTTAAATGCATTTATATTTTTCGAATGCTGAGAAATTTAAACGCATAATGAAAAATTATATTATTACCGAAGGCCGAAATTACCTGAAAACTTTTATAATGTTTATTTTAATAAGTTACAGGGGTGGAAAAAAAAAGAGAAAATTTAGTGTGATATTTAATTTCAAATATTTCATACAAAAGAAACTGTTTGTTAATAGACTTTCGGCCCTCGGTAATAATGTAATCTCTCATTCTGCATATAAATTTTTCAAAAATATTTATTAGTGTCATACAAATGCACTACAGATAAATAAACCGTGTTTATTTTAATGTTACACAACTAAATGGCATGTTAATAATTTTAGTTCTGATTTAAAAAATTTTCCCATTTTTGGATGTTGCCACTTTCCAAGAAATAATCATTTCCAAAAAGAATTTTCTATTAATGAGCGAAATAACCTAACATTCATCAAAAACACTTTTTTAGCGGTCTATTATAAACCAGTCACTTGGTTTATTATACATCTTCATTTTATTCATGATGTTTGATATAGGTACCGATCCATTCCAGAACTCTGGATCCCTGTAATAATAACAGCTGGTATGAGACAGGGATGCGTGTTGTCGCCAATTATTTTTAATGCCTACTCGGAAGAGATCTTGAAAAAAGGTCTTGAGGGTGTAACAGCTGGAATAAAGGTAGATGGACTTCCCATTAACAACATTAGGTATGCGGATGACACTGTCATCTTAACCGAAAATATTGGGGATCTTCAGAGGCTGGTGACCAGAATAGCGGAGTTTGGACAAGAATACGGTCTAACAATTAACGTCAAGGAGAGAAAATTTATGAGAAAATCGAAAACTCAAAAAAATAACGAGAATATCTTCAGAAACGTATCCAATTAGCCCAAGCTGTGGGTTAAAAATAGGTCGATTTCAGGATATAATTCAGGAATTTTTGAAACCTATCAGGTGTTGTAAAGGACGATGCCAGGAATAACTTATACTAAAATGTAACCAAAAATTTTGTGCGGTTTTTTATTTATGACGATTTTCATTTGTTAAATTTGCAATTTTTAAAGATTTTTGATTTTGCAGCTTAGGATATTCATTTTAGAGAAAAAATTTTAAATATAAAATTGTAGTAAATTAAAAAACCTACAATTTGAGCTATTGCAAGTTTAATTTGGTTAATACGTTATTACAAAACAGCCTGCGAAAAGTCCAAAATGGCCGATTTTTGCAATTGCGTTATTTATTGTAAAAATAACTTTTATGTATTTTTAAGGCTTAAAATAAAGATATTTCAACACTAAGCATAAAAAAATTGTAGTGCCCGATTTGTGAACTTGTTGCTTAGATATTATAATATGTTTATCCCAAGAGGTCAAATGTCCAAGGCTATAACTTTTTGAAAAAAAATCGTACAAGATCCACTCTCCTTCTAAAGACTTATATTTTCATATTGTGTTGTAAATAAATGCGTATAACATTTTTCAACCTCTTATTTCGGGTTTAAAATTAAGGGGGCAAATTTCGTTATAAACATTTAGAACTGAAGCCGCCCCTGTACATCCTATGAGTTTCTAACTTGCAGATTGTTGTTGCTGAAGCCAAAATAAAGATTTAAAACCAGATAAAAATATTCTACGACCAATTAAAGCCGAGATAATTGTTTTTGTTTTCTTAAATCATAGTGAATTTATTTATAACAATTAATAAATTATTTCACACTCATTAACTATAAAAAGACTGATGTTATCTTAAAATAAAAATTATTTTGACTGAAAGTTACATTTAATTATTAAAAATGATTTTTAAAATGTAGTGGAGATTTATTTTTCGTTTCGACTGTGATTTATTGTGTCGGTTGCCCTTAGCAACGGCTAGCAACTTATAATACATTGAATCACGGTTTTCGCTTTAAATTTTAAAGCACCGCTTGGATTGACATGAAATTTGGCAAACGCATAGATAATATGTTAAAGAATAAAAATGATATTGGGCCTCTATGTGCTTTTGTCCTAGGGGTGAGTTTCACCCCTTATAAGGAGTGAAACAATATATGTTCAAAATAAGTTCGGAAATGGATAAAACGTCTAATTCTAAGCACCTTTTGTTCTATAGCATTTTTTGACCAAGTTAATACCTTCCGAGTTATTTTCGAGTAAATACCTTCATTTTTCAACAACAAAAAAAACACGTTTTTAGGCGGTTTTTGACAAATAACTCAAAAAGTAAGTACTTTATTGAAAAAAAGAATTTTAACAAAAATATAGCAAATTAAAAATTGAAAAAAATGGTGTACGCGTGAAATCTCTAGACCCAGTAGAAACAAAGTTCTAGCTAATGAAAAAGAGGTTCGTATCCGTCAAATTTCAAAGTGAATTATTTCAACGTGAAATAACCGAAAAATCATGCACTTTTGGAGAAAAATCATTACAACTTTTTTAAAGTGTTGATCTCTTTTTTTTTGGTCAAAAAACTCGGGAAAGTCACCCCCTAATTAGCATCAAAAATGAAATTAATCAATTTTACTTCCATGTTGTTTTACTCGTGTATGTGTCGTTTATGTCTGTAAGTTTCATCGGTTCAAAGTGCTTATTTTTGAAGGGCCAGTAGTTAAAACGACTTGAACTAGTCAATAATCACGAGTGTATGCAAATTTAGAGCAGCCATATTTTAACAAATTTTTTCCTTCCAAAAAAACAAAAAATCCAAAATATTCATAACAGCAAAAACTAAACTTTTTACTCTTTGAGATTTTTGGTCACATTAATAAATTTTAGGTTATTTAGAAAAAAATATTTTTTTTAATTAAAAATTAAAACAGATTTATTTTAAAACCAACTTTTTTTTTTAATAAGCCCTTTGAACCGATGATACTTACAGATCATATAAATAATACATGAGCAAAGTACTTTATTTAACTTGCTACTTTATTTAAGATGGTAATTGGGGGTTGACTTTCGAGTTTATTGACCAAAAAAAAAGAGATCAACTTTATTTTCACAGTAACTTGCTTACTATTGATGCTATAAACATTTTTTAAAAACAGATATACATATTTTTTAAATACTTTAAAAAATGATTTTTCTCCAAAAAGTGCATGATTTTTTTAATATTTCACGTTGAAATAATTCACTTTGAAATTTGACGGCTATGCACCTATTTTTCATTAGCTGGAACTTTGTTTATACTGGGTCTAGAGATTTCATGCATACATCATTTTTTTCAATTTTTAATTTTCTATATTTTTGTTAAAACCCATTTTTTCAATAAAACACTTATTTTTTGAGTTATTTGTCAAAAATCGCCTAAAAACGTGTTTCTTTTTTTTTGAAAAATTGAGGTATTTACTCGAAAATAACTCGAAAGCTATTAACTTGGTGAAACAATACTATAGAACGAAAAGTACTTAGAATTAGACGTTTTATCCATTTCCGAACTTATTTTGAACATATATTTTTCACCCTTCATAAGGGGTGAAACTCACCCCCAGGACAAAAGCGCACAGAGGCCCAATATCATTTTTATTCTTTAACATGTTATCTATGTGTTTGCCAAATTTCATGTCAATCCAAGCGGTGCTTTAAAATTTAAAGCAAAAACCGTGATTCAATGTATTATAAGTTGTTAGCCGTTGCTAAGGGCAACCGACACAATAAATCATAGTCGTAACGAAAAATAAAACTCCATTACATTTTAAAAATCATTTTTAATAACTAAATGTAATTTTCGGTTAAAATAATTTTTATTTTAAGATAATAGAAGTCTTTCTTTAGTCAATGACTGTAAAATAATTTCTTAATTGTTATACATAAAGTAACTACGATTTAAGAAAACAAAAACAAATATCTCGGCTTGAGTTGGTTGTAGAAAATTTTTATTTGGTTTTGAATCTTTATTTTGTCTTCAGCAACAATAACCTGCAAGTTAAAAACTCATAGGATGTACAGGGGCGGCTTCAGTTCTAAATGTTTATAACGAAATTTGCCCCCTTATTTTCAAACCCGAAATAAGAGGTTGAAAAATGTTATACGCATTTATTTACATCAGAATATGAAAATATAAGTCTTTAGAGGAAGAGTGGATCTTGGATTAATTCTCTACGATTTTTTTTTTCAAAAAGTTATAGCCTTGGACATTTGACCTCTTGGGATAAACAAATTATAATATCTAAACAACAAGTTCACCAATCGGGCACTACAAATTTTTTTTATGTTTAGTATTGAAAGATCTTTATTTGAAAGCCTTGAAAAAATACATAATAAAAGTTATTTTTACAATAAATAAGGCAATTTCAAAAAACGGCCATTTTGGACCTTTCGCAGGCTGTGGTGCAATAACTTATTAACGAAATTAAACTTGCCATAGCTCAAATTGTAGGTTTTTTAATTTTCTACAATTTTCTATTTAATAGGTTTTCTCTAAAATTAATATCCTAAGCTGCAAAATTAAAAATCTTTAAAAATTGTAAATTTAACAAATGAAAATCGTCATAAATAAAAAACCGCACAAAATTTTTGGTTACATTTTAGTATAAGATATTCCTGGCATCGTCCTTAACAACACCTGATAGGTTTCAAAAATTCCTGAATTATATCACGTTTTTTCACCTACAGCCTGGGGTAATGTCGAACGGGTCGACCAATATACATATCTTGGAACAATAATCAACTCCACAGGTGATTACTTCCAGGAAATCAAAGTCAGAATAGAAAAGGTTAGAGCCAATTTTAACAAAATGAGAAAAGTGCTCTGCACAAGAGAATTGAATTTAGAACACAGAGTTAGGTGGGCTAGGTGTTACGTTTTCTCGACTTTACTTTACGAAATGGAAGCTTGGACCTTGAATGCGGCATCAATAAAAAACTAGAATTATTCGATCTGTGGGTGTACAGAAAAATTCTGAAAATATCTTGAACAGAATAGGTCACAATTAAGAGGTTCTGAGAAAGATGAATAAAGAAATGGAAATCTTAAATACAATCAAAACAAGAAAATTGTAATATCTTGGACATATTACACGTAGAGGGAGATACAACTTGCTCCAATTGATTATGCAGGGAAAGATTTAAGGAAAACGAAGCAGAGGGGCAGAATATCATGACTGCGCAACCTGAGATAATGGTACGGATGTACAGGATTATTCACTATATTTTGACCCCCTGTAAACTGCTTTTTTTACAGAATTAGAAAAAAATGTAAAATACAGAAGTTATTCGATTTTTAAATTATGATTTTTTGACATATATATTGTAGTAGTGACGTCATCCATCTGGGCGTGATGACGTAATCGACTGTTTTTTTAAACTGAGAATAGGGGTCGTGTGCTAGCTCATTTCAAAGGTTATTCAATTCCCTATTCAGTAATATAACATTAACATGATAATTTATACAGGGTGTCACAATTTGTTTTTAATTAATTGACACAAAAAGAAGAATGGATGTAATTTATTTAATTCAAAATACATTCTACTGCTGTCAGAGAACAAAAATAAATGTTTATTGAACAAATAAACATTACTTTTCAATTCAATTCAAATTTCAGGCTGCCACCCATCTGCCTCTTGGCAGTTTGACCATTGAATTTAATAAAAAGCAACGTTTATTTGTGTAATAAACTTTTATTTCTGTTTTTTAACAGCACTAGGAGATATTTTGAATTAAATAAATTACATACATTCTTCTTTTTGTGTGAATTAATTTAATTAAAAAAAATGTTGGACACCCTGTATAAATAAATATCTTAATGTATATATTACTGAATAAAGAATTGAATAACCTTTCAAATGAGCTAGCACACGACCCCTAGTCTCATTTAAAAAATAATCGATTACGTCATCACGCCCAGATGGATGAAGTCACTAGTATGATGTATATGTCAAAAAATCATAATTTAAAAATCGAATAACTTTTTTATTTTACGTTTTCTTTAAATTCTGTAAATAAAGCAGTTTACCGGGGATCAAAATATAGTGAATAACCCTGTACATCAAATGAACTTCTCAACTTTTCAGAGCAGCCGCCTCTAAAGTCCGAATAGCTATGATGATTGCCAATCTCCGTCGCGGATATTTCACTTAAATATATGGTTTTGGAGTCACTTTTGTGTTCAAAAGGTGTTTTCCTTCTGTGATCTAGTGTCTGGGGTATTTCGGACATATAATGAGAGGTCTTTAATACACTGAACCAAAAAGGTACGTAAATATAATGAAAAAAACATTGATTCAAAAACGGGGAGCATTAATTTTCGTCCAAAGATCAGTATCATTGGTCCAATGTAAGTAGATACATTAACTAATGCTTAAAAACATTAATTTTTATGAATTAGTACGTTCATTCAATGTACTTTCTAGTTAAGAATCAATGTATCGGTACACTGAATCAATGTATCGGTACATTGAATCAATGGATCGGTACATTGAATCAATGTATCGGTACATTAATTCTTAACTCGACAGTACATTGAATGAACGTACTAATTCATAAAAATTAGTGTTTTTGAGCATTAGTTAATTTATCTACTTACATTGGACCAACGATACTGATCATTGGACGAAAATTAATGCTCCCCGTTTTTGAATCAATGTTTTTTCATTATATTTACGTACTTTTTTGGTTCAGTGAATGTCATATATGTGTATATTTGTATATAACATACAAATAGTTAATAAGTAAACAAAATGACGACTTAATATCTACATAAATATTACAAATATAGGTTGAAGCAACGATTTTTTGCCGATTCTCAAACTAATGTTAAGTAATATCTATAAGTTTAAAGAAAAAAAAATTAAGATAGCTATGATGTTCTGAAAGGACATGGTATATGAAGAAGAAGAAGATCTAGTGTCTGTTGGTGATGAAAGATATGACTAGCCATTTTTTAGATTCTCCTCTACAGAGTATGTAGTTTGTTTCCATGAAATACCTCCATTATATTCCAGTGTGCCTTGACTAGTGAATAACCAATAACGAAGCTTATTATGACTCTGAGCTTAGTCTTACTTATTTTTTTTTCTTATTTTCTTGCTCGCAATTATTCTGACCTATTTGCGCATGTCCATTCAATATACACTTTACCATGTGCTTGACCGGGTATATGTTCCAGTTATGTTGTAATTGGATCCAGGCTTTTTTCAGTAGCAGACGATGTCTTTGCGCTCTTACGGTTAGCTCTCATATTTGGTCTCAATTATTATTTTGCTACTCCTTACAAGTCTTTACAGTACAAGTCTTTAACAGTAGTGCTCGTGGCAAAATGCAAGAGGGTGTGGGATAATACTGCACTTTGGTTGCATTGGTGGTGTGTTGGCTAAATCGTGAAGGATATAATCCTAATAGAAAAGGCATCTGATTGCATTCTGTTTGCTCAGGATCATGACGAGTTGAGTTATATAACGCGGAAGCTAAGAGAAAAATATATAACAAATGAGATTTCGAAGACAACATGAAGAAAACTGAAGCCAATTGTATTGGAGGGACAAATCAATCCATTACATTAGACGATAGGGTAGAAATTAAATACTGTGATGAATGCAACAACCTGGACATGAAGATCAATCAAGATGTAACACTCGATGCTACTATAAATGACAGAAACATACAGAGTAGAAAAGCTATATCAATGACGAACGGCATTCTGTGGGATCAAACAATATCTAAAGCGAACAAACAGCTCATATACAATACCATACTTAAAATCGTATAAAAATATATTTGGCCACTGAAACAAATAACGGCGAAAATGTTACTAGTAACAGAAATGGACTTCTGAAGAAGAGCAACAGCCAAATCAAGAAGAGATCGGATACCAAATGAGAGAATACAAGAAATGATGACATACATATACACTACATACACATACACTGCACATACAATAATAATTGATGACATAAAAACAAAACAACTCGTATGGTACGGCCATGTACAGAGAATGCCAGATGACCAGATGACAGGATCAATAAACAGATTTTGGCGTGGACACCACAAGGGAGAAGGAAAATAATACACTTCTCTCATGAAGAGAAATAAAGCTGCAGGAGAAAATAGAATTCCCACAGATATGATATTAGAAGGAGCTAAGGCACTCATTGCAATTGTAGCTAAGCTTATAGACAGTTTTTTACACCAGGGCAAAGTCCCTAAGAGCTGGAACAACTCTAAAGTAATCTTATTACACAAGAAAAGTGGTAATCGAAAGTTGGAAAACTACAAGCCCATCAGCCTACTGTCACACCTGTTTAAAGTACTCACCAAAGTCATAACTACCCGACTAACAAGGAAATTAGATAAATACTAACCATATAAACAGGCAGGTTTTAGAAAAGGCTATTCAACTTCCGATCACCTGTTAACCACAAAAATATTAATAGAAAAATGTAACGAATACAAGTTTCCAGTTTTTATAGCATATGTAAACTACGAAAAACCTTTCCACACTACAGAACACAAGGCCGTAACCGTAATAAACGGAATGCAAAATTGTAGAATAGACAGCAGATATATTAACTTAATAAAAGAAACTATGAACCAAGCTACAGCTCCGTACTACCTAAATGAAAATGAATACACGTACCCTGTAACATTAAACAGGGGAGTCAAACAGGGAGACACTCTATCACCCAAACTGTTCACCTTAGTTTTGGAGGACGTGTTTAAAAATCTAAGTTGTAAATATAAGGGAATAAACATCAAAGGCCGCTACCTCAGTAATCTACGATTTGCGGATGACATAATCCTGATAGCTACTGACCTACAAGAATTGCAAGCCATACTTTCAGAACTACACACAGAATCTTCTAAAATAGAACTGAAAATTAATTTAAACAAAACAAAAGTCATGCACTCCGAAGAAACCGTGACAATAATAAACGACAAAGTTATAGAAAAAGTTGAAGAATATATATATACTTAGGACAAAAAATAATACTATATAGGGAAATTCAAACGGACGAAATAAAAAGAAAAAAGTTAGCATGGCCAGCATTCGCAAACTGAATTATATACTCAGAAATCAGAAAATTCAACTACATCTTAAATCTAAAGTTTTTGATGCATGCATTACTCCGATATTAACATATGGGGCACAAACATGGACAATCACAAAAAAGAATATGAACATACTCAGAGTCACTGAACATGCGATGGAAAGAGCAATGCTTAGCATATCATTTAAGGACAGGAAAACAAACACATGGATAAGACAGAAAACCAAAGTCAGCGATGTGGTAAAATAATCATTAAAATTGAAATGGAAATACGCTGGAAATGTAGCTAGGAGTGATCTAAAAAAATGGCACAGAACAATTCTAACATGGAGGCCATAAGAACACAAAGGACCCAGAGGCAGACCTCCTATGAGATGGACAGATGATCTGAAACGAACTGCCGGGAAAAATTGGATACAAGTAGCGTACAACAAAAAACAATGGAAAGGAAGACTTGAAGAGGCTTATGTTCAAATGTGAACGTGAATGACTAGACGAAGAAGAACAAAAAAAAGAGATATACATGAATGTAAATATTAGTAAGACAGTAAGCCAACAACAAAAGTTGCGTGTGCTTGATAGCGAAGTAGAAAGTGAGCGTAAACTAAAATATTGGAGAGGACCCCAAAAAATCAAGTGGTGGATATTAAAAGATGAAAAGGAAGGAATATCCAGACCAATAGGGGTATAAATAATGTATTGGAACTAAATGGAAGTCCTATAACTATTTAGAAGAAGACGGACGGTATCATTAAGGATAGTCATAGTCATAGTCATAGTCACACTTTATTAATCCTTTAAGACATTCAAAATAAATGTATAGGATACGTCAATACAGAATTCAGTATAAAAAAAAACATCAATGTGTATAATACAATATTCACTGTGTAACAAAATTGACAAAACATAAAATATATAAAACAACATTCTTACAAGTAAAATATGAAGCTACTGCAGTTTGTCCTCCAGATATTCATTTATCGAATAATATGCCTTTCTTATGAGTAAATCTTTAACATTTTTTTTTAATTTAGTGGAGAGTGGTATTTCTTTCACAGCTTTTGGCAAAAGGTTGTATAAGGTCAGACCCATATATCTGAAGCTATTTTGAAATTTGGATGTTCTGTGTTTAGGAACTCGTAAAGATTCAGCACTTCTTGTATTATAATAGTGATTGTCTGCATTTACTGGAAATGTATTTATTTCCTCTTTTACATAGAGTAAACATTTATAGATATATAGGCAGTAGAAAGTTAAAATTTGATGTTTAATAAAAATTGGTTTACAAGATTGTTGATAATCCAAATTAAAAATTTTACGGATAATTTTTTTTTGGGTAATGAACATTTTGGCACTATCTACTGAGTTCCCCCATAAAATTACATTATAGCACATGTGGCTGTAAGCAAGGCTATAATAAACGTTTATTAATGCAGATATGGGTAATGTGTTTTTAATTCTAGATATAGCATAAAAAACTTTATTCAATTTCATGTTCACTGAATTCACTTGCTCGGACCATTTCAGATTACAATCAATGAACACACCCAAGATGATACTACCACATATTGAAATAATTGAAAGCAGTGGCAAGAAAATAGGCTGGACACCTATCATCAAAACTATATGGTCTCCAATAAGAAAGGTAAAATAACAGTCGCAAAGTTATACGATCAACTTAATATCAGGAAAGGAAAAACAAAGATATATAAAATAGCCGAAAATACACCAAAGAAATCAAAAGATTTTATTTTTATGAGGATCTTCCTTTCTATTATTCTTAGATCCACTTCTCTATTATCAGGCACATTGTCTCCGCTGCGTACGTTACAACCGGTCAGTTTGGTACATACCACGTCAAATCACTCAGGCAAAAACTTTTAGATCTCCGATTTTTCTGCGTATACTTGGTGTAAAGTTTCTGCGGGACGTAAAAATAAGATATTTAAGGTCAAAAAATCTTCTTCTTTTTTTCTCAAAATGTTATTTTATGCGATTTTACAGTGATTTGGATTTTTACATTTTCCTCCATTCTCAAAATACATCATAATCGATTTGGCTGATTATTTCATTCATAGGAGATTCTGACCAATGGAAAGCTACAGAAATAAAAATTAAACTGATTATTTTTTGACGATTTTAACTTCCAATCGTGTAGTAAGATATTTGATCACGTGTTTAATTCTGTCCAATCAGACTAAAATTATACTGATAATTATCTACTGTAGAAAATTACCGATATCATTTTTTTAAGTAGATTGTTTCTGTTTAATGGCAACCAGTTTCCTAGCTTTGACAACTGTCACATTTAAGAAAATATCCATAATATACTTATTAAAAAATAATCTTACGAATATCACACGACAGTAAGAATAGAAATGAAATGAATAGAAATGAAATGAATAGTTATGAAATAATCGGGTATAATATCACAAGAGAGTGAGAATAAATTGAAAAGAATGCGACAGTTTTTCGAAAATTTGTTGTCTGGCAATAGACACGAGAGCCCTGGGCTTTTGATGTTTATTCCCTTATATTTACAACTTAGATTTTTAAACACGTCCTCCAAAACTAAGGTGAACAGTTTGGGTGATAGAGTGTCTCCCTGTTTGACTCCCCTGTTTAATGTTACAGGGTACGTGTATTCATTTTCATTTAGGTAGTACGGAGCTGTAGCTTGGTTCATAGTTTCTTTTATTAAGTTAATATATCTGCTGTCTATTCTACAATTTTGCATTCCGTTTATTACGGTTACGGCCTTGTGTTCTGTAGTGTGGAAAGCTTTTTCGTAGTTTACATATGCTATAAAAACTGAAAACTTGTATTCGTTACATTTTTCTATTAATATTTTTGTGGTTAACAGGTGATCGGAAGTTGAATAGCCTTTTCTAAAACCTGCCTGTTTATATGGTTAGTATTTATCTAATTTCCTTGTTAGTCGGGTAGTTATGACTTTGGTGAGTACTTTAAACAGGTGTGACAGTAGACTGATGGGCTTGTAGTTTTCCAACTTTCGATTACCACTTTTCTTGTGTAATAAGATTACTTTAGAGTTGTTCCAGCTCCATAAAATATCCATAATATACTTATTAAAAAATAATCTTACGAATATCACACGACAGTAAGAATAGAAATGAAATGAATAGACATGAAATAATCGGGTATAATATCACAAGAGAGTGAGAATAAATTGAAAAGAATGCGACAGTTTTTCGAAAATTTGTTGTCTGGCAATAGACACGAGAGCCCTGGGCTCTCGTGTCTATTGCCAGACAACAAATTTTCGAAAAACTGTCGCATTCTTTTCAATTTATTCTCACTCTCTTGTGATATTATACCCGATTATTTCATTCATAGGAGATTCTGACCAATAAAAAGCTACAGAAATGCAAATTAAGGTGATAGTTTTTGATAATATCCCGTCGTCAAGTATATTACGTCAGATGCCTTTCGTTGCTGCGAAAAAATACATTCAGTGACATTAATAACAATTAATATTTTAAAAGTTATAAAAGTGATGACTTTCAACCGTAAAATATTTTATATCAACTGTGTGTTTAACAGTACTAATTTGTACTTACATAAATAAATTACAATAAAATTTTGGTTTTGAACAGTTTTATTCATGAAATAATCGCAACAAATTGCACTCGATCTCTAAAATTAATATAGAATTGTTGCCCTCGTGACACTTTTACATAATTTCACTCGCCTTCGGCTCGTGAACTTAAAACTGTCAAAGTGTCACTCGGGAAAAATTCAATAATTTTAGAGCTCTTGTGCAATTACTACTGATAATTTTTAATAATATCCTGTCGTCAAATATATTACTTTAAATGCCCTTCGTTGCTACGAAAAAATACATTCAGTGACATTAATGACAATGGTTTAAAAATTATATAAGTGATGACTTTCAACCGTCAAACATTTATAAAAACTGTGCGTTTAATTGTACTAATTTGTACTTACATAAATAAATTACAATAAAATTTTGGTTTTGAACAGTTTTATTCATGAAATAATAGCAACAAATTGCACTGGATCTCTAAAATTATTATCGAATTTTTGCCCTCGTGACACTTTGACAAAATTTCACTCCCCTTCGGGTCGTGAAATTAAAACTGTCAATGTGTCACTCGGGAAAAATTCGATAATTTTAGAGCTCTTGTGCAATTACTACTGAAAATTTTTCACAGATAGCTAAAACATAGGACTTAAGTGGTTAGAAGGATTTGAATTATATTACAATACTAAAAAAGTTACATGCAATATCATATTTAAAAATATAGGTGTCTACTGCAAGTACAACTAACTCGGAAAATATCGACCTCACGGAAAAAATTGTTAAAAAGAAATTGTAATATGTAATTGTAAATACGATTTATTTGGAACAATTTCAGTTCCTACCATTTTTGTCGAAAAGTTAATAATGGCGGAGATATTGGGCAAAAAGAATGCTCCTTTAAAATATAGATGGCAGCTAACGTAACGGAGGAATTCATTCGCGATTTTAAATTTACGCTACTCTTGTCCCCCCTAAAAATTAGAAAAGTAAAATTTTGGTCAGCTCGGCATGCAAGGTCAAACGCTATCCCGACTGGACTAATATACCTAAGTGGTTAGAAGAATTTGAATTATTACAATACAAAAAAAGTTACATGCAATAATATCAGACTCAAAAGTATATTAGTCCAGTCTGGATAGCATTTCACCTTGCATGCCGAGCTGACCAAAATTTTACTTTTCTAATCTTTAGGGGGCCAATAGTAGCGTAAATTTAAAATCGCGAATGAATTCCTCCGTTACGTTAGCCGCCATCTTGATTTTAAAGGAGAACCGTTTTTGCTCAATATCTTCGCCATTTTTAACTTTTCGACAAAAATGGCAGGAACTGAAATTGTTCCAAATAAATCGTATTTACAACTATGTATTACAATTTTTTTTTAACAATTTTTTCCGTGAGGTCGATATTTTCCGAGTTAATTGTACTTGCAGTAGACACCTATATTTTTGAATATGATATTGCATGTAACTTTTTTAGTATTGTAATATAATTCAAATCCTTCTATCCACTTAAGTCCTATGTTTTGGCTATCTGTGGGCAAATTTTCAGCCAAATCAATTATGACGTATTTTTGGAATCGAGGAATATGTAAAAAACGGTATTTTAATGTTTTCTACACTATAAAATTTGATCAAAAACTTGTTTTAAATCAAAATAACTTGTTATAATACCATATATTGACATTTTTGAGTCCCTTCTATTAAAATATTATGTTTTCTATTGATACTTTACAATAGAAAATGCAAATTTGTTTAAATAAATACAAAATCACTGTAAAATCGCTTAAAATAACATTATGAGAAAAAAGAAAAGAAGAAGAGAAGAAGAAGAAGAAGAAGAAGAAGAAGAAGAAGAAGAAGAAGAAGAAAAAGAAGAAGAAGAAGAAGACGACAATTCGACCTTAAATGTTTTATTTTTCTACATCCCGCGTATCCAATTTTCAGACAAATAGTTTTTTTGATCCAAAATTGAATGATTTGAAATGGAATCACTCGTTTTACTGATCTAGTCTGTTTTTAGTAGTAATTTCCAATATGCTCTATTGCCCGATTTTACAATTTGCCTCCTTTCGTTTAAGCTGTCTATTGTTACACCTAGTTTATACCTAAATCTTTCTACTTTTTTTTTAACTACACACTGTTCAGTACTTATATTAGCTATGTTACGATCTAACTTTTTATTCGTATTTCTTATAAATCTTCCCAATGTTTGGACTACAGCACTCTACTTTTTTTCGATTTATACCAGTAGGTTCTTCTTTTTGATGTGCCTATCCGTGACGAATGCTGGCGATCATCATGGCAATCTTCACTTCTTTATCTGTAGCAACGCGGAAAAGCTGCACAGTTATTGTGTTAAATATACAGTGCAAGTCAAAAGTCCGTACCCCCCTCGTATCTTTTGAACGGTTATACCTATAATGATGAAATTTGGAGGGAGGAAATAAACGGACGTAAGCTTCTTAACTAGTTATGACAGGTGACGTAATAGTGACAGATGACGTTACAAAGCCACTGTGACCGATAATTTTAAATAGGACCTTATGGCAAGTGATACCTCGTTTGAAAGGTATTTAAAATACCTATTCAGTAATACTAATTTTTTTGGGTTTAAGTTGATTTTGATTTTGGTGAATAAATTAAATATTATATTGTAGTTTCGAATTTAATTAATAAAAATTCAAATGTCCGCCTATGGATTTTTTGTCAAAAAAGTTGACGTTTTTTAATTCTCTAGTAGTTTTTACGTCAACGTCAACCTGTTTGACAAGTAATCATAGGCGGAATTTTGAATTTTTATTAATTAAATGCGAAACCACAATTTTATATTTATTTCATTTGTTCATCAAAATTAGCTTAAACTCAAACAAAATTAGTATGACTGAATTGGTATTTTCAATAGCTTTCAAACGAGGTATCACTTGCCATAAGGTCCCATTTAAAATTATCGGTCACAGTGGCTCTGTAATGTCGTCTGTCACTATTACGTCACCTATCATGGCTAGTTAAGAAGCTTACGTCCATTTATTTCCTCCCTCCAAATTTCACTATTATAGGTATAACCGTCCAAAAGATATGAGGGGGGTACAGACTTTTGACTAGCACTGTATATGATACCAGTAGGTACCTACTATTAATCTGTTACTAATTCCGCAAAATGTAGAGTAATAATGTTTTGTAATACAGTGGAACCTCGTTAACTCGGATTAATCGGGACCGCGCCGATCCGGGTTATCGAAAATCCGGGTTAGCCGGAGAAAATGGTAAAAATTAATAAAATACGGTATGCTTACAGATAAACTCCGTTATAATTGAAATAACATGAAATATATATATGCAGAGTAAACATATAAATTACATATCAATTACGCCTTTATCAATTACAGTAGAGTGTCGATTATCCGAACGTCGATCAACCGAAAGACCGCTTATCCGAACTCCCGACTTGTCGTGTAAAACTCGAAAATCCCTAATCGTAAGCGTATTGTCCTTTCTATGAAAAATAAACACGAGATTAACAAACGGTTAGAAAGTGGTGAATCTTCAATCAATTTATTCAATGAATACAAAGTTGGTGGGCTGGTAAGACGGATAAAAAAACAGAAGACGGACATAAGTAACCTTATGCTCCGGCCTACTTCTTCTGACGGATCCACAAATCGTAATACGCTAAAACTTATCTTAAACACGGATATAGATGACGGAATGGGACGTTTCATCGCCGCCGGTTCATCGCCGCCGTTTCGAAGCCGCCGGTTCATCGCCAGTCCATTTCATCGCCGGCCGTTTCATCGCCAGTTAGTCAGTTGATCTTGTATTATGGGAGATGACACGACACGACGTTAAATTCAGTTCAAAACTTATGACAAATAAATAGATAAAAAATATTATTATATTAATTTATTGTTCTATTTCTACTTCCCCTAAATTTAACAATAAAAGACTGAAAACGTTTGTTTTCTATACTTCCACAAAATTTATTATATCTAAGTGACTACAGCTGTTTCGGCGGAGTGCCTTTCTCACTTAGATATAATGTATGTCACTTAGATATAATAAATTTTGTGGAAGTATAGAAAACAAACGTTTTCAGTCTTTTATTGTTAGATAAAATGAACTTCCATCAAGTAACGGTCGAATCCATCAATCCCCTAAATTTGATACTAAACAGTATTAAATTTGTAGTGTTAAATTATATTTTATATTATAAAAGTTTAAAAGTCTATTAAAAGATTAAGTATGGCAACAGGAATGGTCATATCTCGCATTTCCTAGAATTCCTAATTAATACTAAAAATAAATAATAAATGTAACTGTCGAAAATTGGTCGAAAATTCGGAAATATATCAGTTAGCGATTAACTGACTGGCGATGAACCGGCGGCATCGAAACGCCCGGCGATGAATCGGCCGGCGATGAACTGGCGGCATCGAAACGGCGGCGATGAACTGGCGGCGATGAAACCGGCTAATTAGTTCGGATAATCGACGATCTATTGTATACCTAATGCTTCTAGTTTCTTTTCCATTGTCACTACAACATTTTTAAGTTTTGTTGTCATTACGTAGACAAAAAAACACGCAAACACAAAATCTGAATAGATTTACCAATGACTACAGAACGGAAGCGAACAATACGACTGTACTACAGACAATACGGTCTCAACCGCAACGATATTATGTTATTTAATAACAGTGAAGACTGAGACCATTGTTTAAAAAAGAATTTTTTAATAGTCTTTTAGTTTTTTTAAACAATGCTAAGACAGTTTGAAATAAATAAAGGATACTACAGGTGCCTGTTGTTTCCGATTACACGAAAATGAACGTCGTGTGCCATGAGTTATTTTTACTATCGTATATGTAGTTCAAATTACACAAATACCCATTATCTCTCAAATATTATATTACATACATTTTTATTGTGGAAATGTCTGATAAAAATCGGTCCGGGTTAGCCGGACCTCCGGGTTATCGAGGGCCGACTTATCGGGGTTCCACTGTATTATGTCTTTACGATTTTTTACTCACTTTTGTATGTTATTTTTAGAACATCAATAAAGTAATTTCAAACTTTAAAAGTTGATAAGAGGGGCATAGATTGTTAGGTTTGTAAAGATGACTTGACTGACAGGCTCAAAACCGCGGAAAAAATTCTCCCGGAGAAATCCGAGAGATAAAAGTTATACGAAAAAGTAGAAAGGCTAAAGGAGAGGAGTAGACCAAAAAAGCGACGACTTGGGACGATTCAGAACAGGAAATTGGCAGATGTAACGAGGAGATGACGAATGCTATCGTCGGATTGGAAATCTGGTCTACAAAATATGTAAACTGAAATTCTCATTACAATCAATTTTGGTTTAATCTCCAAAAAACATTCTCCAAAATAAAAGTCTAACTAACGTTGGGAACCAATGTTTTCTACTCGACTAGCTCTGTCTCTCATGTGTAGGTACGTCGTATCTTTTTTTTATTTTATTTTATAATGGCTTTGGCCTAGCCAATTAGCCAGAATATTTCCTTTTTTGTCTGGTATTACAATAACAGTTTTTAATTTAATTATCTAAGCCTACTATAGTCTAAATTTACAGGGTGTTATAATAGACCAGGGCGCATCTGTAAAAATATTAGTACATTTGGATGTTGAGAGGTGACTTATATTTTTTTGCAGAAATTGCTTGAAAATAACTCATATAATAATATTTGAGTTATCTTCTCGCTCAAAAATGTCCGGAACATTGTTTAAATAATCAAAATGTCAAAAAATTAAGAAAAAATTCGATTTTTTTCTTGGATTTTTGATCATATGTAACTTTAAAAGTATTCGTTTTCGATAAAAGTTGCGCCAACATAAAAGTTGCGTAATTAAATTTCCTACAATATAGGATTAACTGAAAATTTTAAAAATCGTCACTCTTGTTGCAAAATAGCAATAATTTCGAAAAAACCATAAAAAAACAAGTATTCGCATTTTACGTTTTTCAACAATTTGTGCTACTCTTAGGAGCTTCATATTTCACCTAGAAAAATTTTATATGATAAAACAATTCTGTAAATTTCATTAAGATCGGTTTAATAGATTTTGCAAAATAAATTTTGCAATCCAGCTTTCGCAAAAAAAATTAATTTTTTTAAAATGTTGCACTACTGAAAATAAAGCAGACTATAAGTTGATTTTTTTACATATTATAAAAGAATACCGTACCTTTCATTTGCAATTTGCAAAATTAAAATCGGTTAACTACCACGGCGTCAGGAATTTTTTTAATAAACAATAATTTTTGGTGCTACGCGCAAGACAGCGGATAGGTTCGCTCTGATTGGGCATTCCGATGACCTTTGATAATGATTGATAAATTTTAATTTTTAATACATTTCGAAATCAATAAATAAATTTGTTTATTGCAAAATAAAAACACATACTCTGTCCTTTGAAATAACACTTTTTTTAACAAAAACTTTCTTTGTTCATAATATTTTAACTTAGAAAATAAAAGTGTATTATTTTTAAACATATGCAATTGTTTAAACAATTTTTCACAAACAATAATCAAATTAGTTTGATTTTTGTGGAATTAAAATATGGACATACAACAAAATATAGAGTAAGAAAATAATATATTAGATAAAGATTGGAAGAAATTTTGGTGGAAATCAACTCGTGTGAATCGAACACCGCTGTCCTACGCGTAGCACCAAAAATTATTGTTTATTTAAAAAAATTCCTGACGCCGTGGTAGTTAACCGATTTTAATTTTGCAAATTGCAAATAAAAGGTACAGAATTCTTCTATCGGTAAAAAAATATTTAACTTGCTATCTGCTTTATTTTCAGTCCTGCGCCATTTTGAAAAAACAAATTTTTTTGCGAAAGCTGGATTGCAAAATTTATTTTGCAAAAATTTATTAAACCAATCTTAACTAAATTTACAGTCTTGTTTTACCATATCATAAAGTTTTTCTAGGTGAAATATGAAGGTCCTAAGTGTAGCAAAAATGGTTGAAAAACGTAAAATGAAAATACTTGTTTGTTTATGTTTTTTTCGCAATTATTGCCATTTTGCAACAAGGGTAATAATTTTAAAAAAATTTAATCAATCTTATATCGTAGGAAATTTAATTACGCAACTTTTATTTTTGTAAAACTTTTCTCGGAATTGAATACTTTTAAAGTTATAATTAAAAAACGAAGAAAAAAATGTATCCTTAATTTTTTAACATTTTGATTATTTAAACAATGTTCCGGACCTTTTTGAGTGGGAGGATAACTCAATTATTATTATATGGGTTAATTCCAAACAATTTCTGTAAAAAAATTTAAGTCACCTCTCAACGTCCATCTCAAAACAGATTCGCCCTGGACTGTAATATATTAATGGATACATTTTTCAATTTTGTGTGATATGTTTACAATTTTTAATTTTATTACCTAAGCACTAAGCATATATAAAATTTAAATTTACAGGACGTTACATTAAAGACATTTTAACGTCTGCTTTTTTTGGAAAAATAATTTCATTTAAATTGACAGTTAAAGGACAATTATATTTAGATCAATCAACTTTTCATACATTATTTTAATATTTTGCCTGTACTCTCCACACTCCAATATGAGGTGCTGTAGTAAATATCCAATTTTACCACAGGCGCAATATGGCTTATCACTATCACTGATATCTATGCTGTGTTTGTATACTGCGGTTAGTTGTGTGATTTGATCTCATTATGTTTATTATTTTTATAAATAACCTATTTGACTCATGTTTAAACCATCTCTCATAGGGAATTAGTGGTTGGCAATTTCTAAAATTTATTCCCGTTGTGCTTTGGTTATATAAACGTTGCCAATATTGTTTGCAATTGTTTTTACTGATATTATCTATATCGGTTACTGGTAGAAGTATGTTGTTTATGTTTCGTTTGGTTACAGCTGCAGATTTAGCTAATTTGTCGACTTCTTCATTTCCTAATATTACAGAATGTCCTCTAACCGAACAAATAATAATTGAACTGCCAGAGCAAGTAATATCATAATATAGACTCCTAATTTCTACCTCATTGTGGTTTATGTTTTTGTCGATTGGCTAGAAGTGAGTTTGTCCACAATGCTTTTACAATCGGTGAAAATGATATAACTGTCCATACCAACAGAGGCTATATATATTTTAACGCAGGTAATAAAGCTCATAATTCGGCAGTATATATTGAATCTTCATTAGGCAATCGCCATGATTCTTTGTATTCAGAATTCCAGTGATATATTGCACATCCTGTTTTATTTTGAATTTTGGAGCCGTCAGTAAAAATATATTGAAACATAGGCCACTTGTCTTTAATTATTTTGTTGATAATACTGCCTGGAAGGTTTGAATCCATGTAATATGTTTGTATTACATTGGAAAAGAGAGTTTCAGGAGGTTTAGTGTAAATTGGAGGTATTTTATTTTTGTACATTTGGTCTTCATACATTGTCAATTTCCTGTAACTTTCAACGTATATGAGGTTTTTTTAGTACACCAATATTTGTAGCTTAAATCGAATATATTCAAGTTACGAATAGTTCTTAAGTAGCTGACGTTTCTTGAGATAGCTCTTGCTACAAACTTATCTGTACAAAACTGTGTGCGTAGAGTAAGTGGTGGTTCCTTAGCTTCAATTTCAATAATAGTAATAGGAGTAGATTTTAAGTAACCAAGACAGAGTCTCAAACATTTATTCCTTTGGATTTCAACTTGATTAAGGTATCCTGTTGACGCAGACCCATATAAATGAAAACTATAGTCGAAAATGGGTCGAATCATTGAGCGATAGAATAGCAATGCAATATTCGGGTCTGCTCCCCTACCGGTTTTTCAAAAAGCTCTAAGTATATTCATAGAATTTTCTGATTTCTTTATAATAGAATGAATTTGATCCTTCCATAACAATTTACGATCCAAATACATCCCAAGATATTTAACACAATTTTTAATCGGAAATTCTATTTTACCTTATTTGAAGGTACTTTGAGGAATTTGGCGTTTTTTAAAAAAAAACAAATTTCAGTCTTTGTGATATGGATGAGCCTAGAGAACAGTTTTCATTTTTTACACAATCTAATGTAAATTCAAGTTGGCGTCTACAAATGTCTAGGGAAGAATGGGAGGTGTACAACACGACATCATCTGCAAATTGTAATATATTAGAGTGTGGAGGTACTCTCTGTTCTAAATCTATATTGTACAATGAAAAGAGAAGTGGACTTAACATACGACCCTGTGGTATACCTATATTCGTTAACCTTGGTGGTAAAAGTTTCTCATTTATTTTTAAGTAAGTCCATCTATTCTTGTACAAGGATACAATGAAATTTGAAATTTTAACTGGCATTCCAAGATCTATTAATTTTTTATAAAGAATATCTAAATTTATGTTATCAAACGCTGAAGTTACATCTATAAATGCTGCAGCTGTCGACGCCTGATTTGTAAAATTGACCTGTAAAGAAGAGACTAGGGAAGTGAGAGCATCTTGTGTAGACCTGGATTTTCTGAAGCCGTACTGAGATTTCTTCGTAGATTACGTCGTATCTTAAATGCAAATCTGGAAAATAAGGTTGACAGGGACACATAAAAGATAATATTAACTAATAGGGTTTATTATAAAAAATGAATTTTATACAGAAAATGTAAAAAATAATACGTATGGCATCATTGTTGCATATATTGTTGGCTCCAAGTAGTTGGATAATTTGTTGAATTTTTGGTTCTTGGCTTCAGTTACTTGTTTGAATGTAGGCTGAATGTGTGGATGTATGTAATTTCAGCCAGTTGTTGAGGTCTTGATAGTAGCGGCCATCGGCCATGCTACTGCAGTTTATTCCCTGTGGTACCACATGATTCTGGAAATCTTGTCCAAAAAGTTGGACAACAATTTTAAATAACGTTAAAAATTTAAATTAAGAAACCTTGTGTTACAAACACCATCAACTTTAAACACTCCCTTGCCATTTTTAATTAGAAAGAAAATAACAGAAGGTTAAAATAATAATAAATATAATATTATTAAACGAATTAGTTAAACTCAAGATTCTAACATTATTTGCAAAGTTAAAAAGAGACATGTACTGGAAGGTATGTATAAAAACAAGAGATAAAGAATATTCATACCTATTGAAATATGAAAGGATATCAACATGTCCCAGAAGGGATTTAACGATATAAGTAATTTATGACAAATGACAAGATATAAGACATAAAATGCATGATATATTTAGATTTGAGTACTCGCCGAAAAAAAGAATACGTTCAATTATCTATAACTGACTTTGAATTAATACGAAAAGGTTTTTCGGATGAGGAATTTTTTCGATATTTTATTAGCTTCAATTTTGGAAACCACCCCCAGGGTAAAAGCGCAAGTTGACACCATATCACTTCAGTTTCTTGAGCTATCCTCTAACTACTAACCAATTTTCATGAAAATCTATGCAGGTTCAACAAAATCGTAGGTGAAAACCTTCAGTGACTGCACTAAGAGTCTGTATAGATTCAGATGAATCAACCAGAAAGTCAGATGCACCCCCCGAAAATAATTTTAGTGTCCTGGACTTAAAATAGAATAGAATAATTATGCTTTATTGTCATGTAAAATTACACAATTTTATTGACAAAGCCTCACTTCGATTTGTAGAGCCCTGATGCTTCTTTGATCTTTTTGTGGAGATTCAACGAATCGTATTTACTTTCTAATATCTTGATTTCTTCACACGGTTCTTCTAGAATACTGTTTTAGTTTTCCTCACAGCGGCGTAGTCTTTTCCCTTGGAATCCCTTTTTCTGCCCGTCATATTACATAAATATGTAATAATACTGTCGGGCATCCATGGCTTTTTTCCGTCATTTCCGGTCGCAGGTATTGGTTTTGTTTTTTATCACAATGTTTTCTTAAATCCCAAATATTAAAAAACAGGTAATGTACCAACTCCTCTAAACCGAATTGAAACATAAGCTGTTTTTTAATATTTCTTTTTACTGATATTTTGAGTACACGGAATCAACTCTCGTTAGCATTTTTCCTATACGAATAGACGGAATATGACTGCATATTGTAGAGTCCCTTTCGTCTTCTTTATTCGTCGTTTCCTTACCTTATAAACTGTAAAAGGCAGATATAAAGGATGTTACCAGATAGTGGTTCCACGTAGAGCTCCATTTTCCCGGTCCATTTTGATTTCCCGGGAATCGGAAAATTTAAAAATAAAAGGAAGAAATTGTTTTTGTTTTATTTTTTCAGTGCAATTAGTATAAAAACGTATAAAAATAAAAAATTATAAATTTGTGTTTAATCTGAATTTTCGTTGTTTTTATTATTGAAATATGTTTTAATAAAACATAAATTGTTGAGTGTTTAATCTTTCAGGCTGACTCTTTTTTTATGTATCTACAGAAATTTGCTGAAGTTGAAAACAGACTTTCTGTTGATGTAGGTCTGATGCTTTTTAGTGCAGTGAGTAATTTTTTTAAACGTCCGGTCAGCTGATTTGCACTAATATAATAACGTATTAAATTAGTGCAGTCACTGAAGGTTTTCACCTCCGATTTCGTTGAACCTCCATCGATTTTCATGAAAATTGGTGAGTAATTAGAGGATACCTCAAGGTACAAAGGTGACATAATGCCAACTTGCGCTTTTACCCTGGGGGTGGATGCCACCCCTTTTCGGGGGTGAAAATTATTTTATTAAAAATAATACCATAAGTCGATAGAGGGAAAAATTATAAACAAAATTTGTAATATAAAGTTATTAAAATAAATCAACACTTTTTGAGTTATTAAAGACCAAAGATTTTATTTTTTCATAAAAAAATGCATGTTTTAAATCGGTTTTTCACGTATAAATCAAAAACTATAAGCTTTTACAAAAGAGTTATTAGTAATAAAATTGAAGACAATAAAAAATTTAATACATTCCTCACATAAAGAACTAAACTAGTGTTAGTTTAAAGTGAGTTATTGGCAATTGAATGTGTATTTTTTTCGAGCAGTACTCAAATCTAAGTATTCAAGCTTAAATAACGGGAAAACGATGCAATGTATAAAATATTCCTTCTAAACATTTGCCAAAGTACTTCGAAATACCTATGAAATGAGCTTCAGAACAAGGTAATAGCGTCAAAATTAAGCAAGTTATAATGAAAATAAAAGAACCGTTTCGAATTATTTAGGAAAAATTTAAAAATAAAACATACGCCATTTCCATAAAAATTAAAATTTATAGTAATTTTTACAAAAACCTCTTTATATTAGCATAAGTAATTTTTTTATCTATAAGTTTGACCGGTTTAGAATGCATATTTTTGAAAAAAAGATATGATTTATAACAATCATAATTTTTAAAATTATTGTAATTCTCATGTTCTTGTGATAATAACCCAAAAAATACTCAATATACGTAAAAATTATATATAACCCAATTTTAGTTTTCTCTGTGCCAAATATTTGACCTGTTTTACTATTTCTATAGGGCAAAAGATAACCGAGATAGAAACGTTTAAATCTTAAATTTTGCTGTGTGAACCATGCAACCGGGGTCATTTAACCCATTATTTTTAAAAAAGTAAGGGGTTTAGAAGATTAGGTTTAACGTGCTAAAATATCACTTGGAATTAGCTTTCAAACAGTCTTTAGATAAACCTGAATGGTAAACAGGAACGGAGTTATAAAAAAAAAACCATAACATTTTTTGGAAAATTTTTTAAAAGATAAATTTTGAAAAAATTTTGGAGCATAAATTTTAACGCTATCAACATATTCGGGGGCTCATTTAACCGGTAATTTTTAGTACTTTGACAAATGTTTAATAAGTTTATGTTATAAAATGCATCAGTTTCCCGTTATTTCAACTTGAATACATAGAGTTTTTTACTCGTCGAAAAAAATATATATTCAATTACCTACAACTCACTTTTAGTTAACATTAAAAGGTTTTTGTAGTAAGCGGTTTATTTTATTTTTTATTAGCTTCAATTTTGATAACAATAACTTTTTTGTAAAAACTTACACTTTTTGAGATATTGATGAAAAATTGGTTAAAAACATGCATTTTTCTCAAGAAAAATTAAAATTGTTAATCTTTAATAACTCAAAAAGTTTTAATTTATTGTAATAACTTTATATAACAAATTTTGCTTGAAATCTGTCCCTCTATCGAATTGTGGGGCTATTTTTAATAAAATAATTTTCACCCCGGACAAGGGGTGGCATCCACCCCCAGGGTAAAAGCGCAAGTTGACACCATGTCACCTTTGTTCCTTGAGATATCCTCTAACCACTCACCAATTTTCATGCAAATCGATGGATGTTCAACGAAATCGGAGGTAATAGCTCATATCCACCTTCAGTGACTCCACTAAATTTCCTATGTACTAATTCTTCATAAACATAATTTTAATTCAAAATAAATATTTATGTTATAATTCTTTATACTTACAAATGAATCAGACCGTCGCATAAACAAATAGTCTAAAGCTGGCTACAGACTATGCACGATTCGCGATTCGTGATGCGCGATTCGCGATTCGTGGGCAGTGCACGCATAGTGTGTAGCGGCTAGTTCGTTGAGTGATTCGCGATTCGTGATGCGCGATGCGCGATTCGCGGTCGGTGCACGTTAGTGCACGAATAGTGTGTAGGGTCTTGTGCGTTGAAAATCGATTCGTAAACAGCATGATTCGTGAGTGCATAGTAATTCGCTCTTGGGAGCGGTAAATTAACAAATATCAAAGGCTGCGCATCAACAAGAACCGTTTATTCATGGAATTATTTTTATTTTTTATTAAATTATTATTTTTTACAAATATTTTTATAGTTAGCAATAAATAACATACGTTTTTGTACAAGAATATATGAATGTATACAATAAAATATAGATAACTAAACTGTAATTGTTATTTCATCTCGTATGTCTCCGCTTTGTCGCAATAGACCAGGGCATTTAGCACAAAATAAATAAATTTTTAAATACAGCACATAGAGACTTGCATTTTTTTACATTATGTTCAGGATGACGTCAGGAAAAAAGTCTACTATTCAAAAATGGGTGGAAATGCATAATTGCACTGTAAAGTGCAGAAAATGCATCCAAAATTGCATAAATATAAAAATAAAGTCAAAATCAGTATACTAAGGAACACAGTTTATTATTTGGGGTTTTTTTCGGTCTCTGAATATGATTACGCCATCAGAACTGATCCCCAGATTACCTGGTGCCCAAGGTCACGGCAAGAGACGTCATCTTCTGGAGTTTCGATGGTTTTCGACATTAAATCGATGCAAACGGATTACTTACGGGTTTTAGGGGTCAATAAGTACTAATATGGCATTAGAATTGACCTACGGAGTACCTGGTGCCCAGGGTCGCTACTAAGGCACGTCATCTTTTGGAGTTTCGAGGGATACCGGCACTAAATTGACTGAAAAAAACTGGACTATTCGGGGGTTTTGAGGTGGCTAAACACGAATATGCCATCAGAACAGATCTCTGGATCACCTGGTGCCCAAGGTCACTGCAAGGGGTGTCATCTTCTGGACTTTCGGTATTAAATTGATGCAAACGGATTAGTTACGGGTTTATGGGGTCGCTAAACACGACAATGCCATCAGAACCGACTCCCTGTGCACCTGGAGCCCTGGGGAATTTTGTGGTGTTAGACATGAATGTGCCATCAGAACAGACCACCGGATCACCTGGTGCCCAAGGTCACTGCAAGGGTCAAGGGACGTCATCTTCTGGAGCTTCGAGGGATTTCGGTATTAAATTGATGCAAACAGATTACTTACGGGTTTTTGGGGTCGCTAAACACGAATATGCCATCATAATTGAACTTCGGAATACCTGGTGTCCAGGTAAGTTGATGTAAACGAATTGCTCATGGGTTTTTGGGTTTACGGAATACGAACTCTACTATGTTGATCTATTTAATTTTTTTACATGAGTTTTATTATTCCAAAAGATAACGTGCTTTAGGCACCAGGTGCTTTGGTGTCTGTTCTGATAGCGTTTTAGTGTTCAGGTACCTGAGAGACACATGAGTAGTCCGTTTTCATCAATTTAGTACCGAAAACACTCACAACTCCAGAAGATGACCTGCCTTAAGCACCAGATGCTGAGTGGGTTGCGTCTGATGGCATCTTAATATTCAGCAATCCCAAAAACTCAACAGTAATCCGTTTGCACTAATTTAGTACCGAAAACTATCGAAACTACAGAAGATGACGTGTCCTATGTATCAGGTGTCTGTTCTGATGACGCAATCGTGTTCAACAACGCCAAAATCCGATTAGTAAATAATCCATTGAATGCCGAAAACTCTCGGAACTACAGAAGATGACCTACAATAGGCACCAGGTGCTCCGAGGGTGATATCTGATGGCGTATTCGCGTTCAGCAACCCCAAAAACCTATGAGTAATCCGTTTGCATTAATTTAGTACCGAATACTCTCGAAGCTCCCGAAGATGACGTCCCTAGCAATAACCTTGGGCACCAGGTTCTCCGGGATTCAGTTCTGATGGCATATTCGTATTTAGCGATCTCAATAAGCCCTCAGTAATCCATTTGCATCAATTTAATGCCGAAATTTCTCGAAACTCCAGAAGATGACGTCCCTTGCAGTGACCCTGGGCACCAGGTGATCCGTGGGTTTGTTCTAATGGCATATTCGTGTTTAGCGACCTCAAAAACTCCCCGAGTAATCCATTTGCATCCATTTTATCCCGAAAACCCTCGAAACTCCAGAAGATGACGTGCCCTAGTAGCGATCCTCGTCGCCAGATACTCCGGAGTTCAATTCTGATATCATATTCATGTTTAGCAACCCAAAAACACGTAAGTAAACCGTTTGCATCAATTTAATACCGAGAGCCCTCGAAACTCCAGAAGATGACGTCCCTTGCAATGACCTTGGCCACCAGGTGGTCGAGAGGTCTGTTCTGATGGCATATTCGTGTTTAACGACTCAAAAAACCCCCCGAGTAATCCATTTTTATCAATTTAATGCCGAAATCTCTCAAACTCCAGAAGAGGACGCCCCTTGCAGTGAGCTTGAGCTCCAGGTGCACAGGGAGTCGGTGTTGATGGCATATTTGTGTTTAGAGACCTCAAAAACCCGTAAGTAATCCGCTTGCATCAATTTGATACCGAAAGCTCTCGAAACTCCAGAAGATGACGTCCCTTACAGTAAGGCACCAGGTGATCCTAAGGTCTAGCCTGATGGCATCTTTGTGTTTAACCACCTCAAAAACTCCCCGAGTAGTCCAGTTACATCACTTTAGTGCCGAAATCCCTCGAAACTCCAGAAGATGACGTGCCTTAGTAGCGACCCTGGGCACCAGGTACTCCGTAGGTCAATTCGGATATCATATTCGTATTTAGCGACTCCTAAAACTCCCGAGTAATCCGTTTGCATCGATTTAGTGCCGAAAACCATCGAAACTCCAGAAGATGACGTCTCTTGCCGTGACCTTGGGCACCAGGTGATCCTGGGATCAGTTCTGATGGCGTAATCGTATTCAGTGGATCTCAAAACCTCCCCAAATAATAAATTTTGTTCCTTAGTATACTGATTTTGACATTATTTTTATATTTATGCAAATTTGGATGCAGTTTATGCACTTTACAGTGAAATTATGCATTTCCACCCATTTTTGAATAGTAGACTTTTTTCCTGACGTCATCCTGAACATAATGCAAAAAACTGCAAGTCTCTAGGTGCTGTATTTAAAAATTTATTTATTCGGGTGTTTTTAGTGCTAAATGCCCTGGTCTACAATGAAAATGTGGTGTTAAGTCCGCGTTCTTGTTGCTTTTTTAGTGGAATTAAAAACAATTGTAATTCAATTGTGCAGTATTTAGTATTTTAATAATTATTAAACAAATTAAATATAAACAATTGAACTTAGAAAATCATCCACGAAAAACGATCAATATTAATTTTTAAGGAACAAACAATAATAATTTTTATAATTAAGTCAATTTGGGTTCCCATTATTTTAGGATCTTGAAATAGAGATTCGCTGTACTGAATCGAACGATTATTATCTGTTTTTTTTTTATATACAAACAACATCCTTGCACGTACATAAAATTCAGCACCATTTATTAATTATTATCATATACATATTATGTAAAATTTGCCTTAAGTATATAGGCCTGGATCCCGTGTACCAAAAAAAAGTTGATTAACAGCAAGCTGAAAATTTGTTAATAGCTTAACGGTGTCTAGTCATACAAACTTTGATCTACGGGAACACTGGAACAGGGGAAGTTTTAATTGTGGAACAGGTTAAAAATTTGGAAAGTCAGACTACGAAAACGTCCCATGTATTTTGTCGGACAGAACTTCCAATTGATTTGCTACCCTTTCACTAAACTCTCATGCAAAAAATCAGACTGCTATTTATCACCTGTCATAATTCCTGTCATTTGACATTGTTCTACGTGTCGGACTTATTAAAATGCCCCGTTGGTGATAAATAGCAGTCTGATTTTTGCATGAGAGTTTAATGAAAGGGTAACAAATCAATTGGAAGTTCTGTCCGACAAAATACATGGGACGTTTTTGTTGTCTGGCGTTCTAAATTTTTAACCCGTTCCACAATTAAAACTTCTCCTTTTAAAGTGTTCCCATATATCACAGTTTGTCCGACGAGACACCGTTAACCTATCAACAAATTTTTAGCTTGCCATTAATAAACTTTTTTCTTAGTGATACACTCCATCATCTGCGTTTTTTACGTTTGTTTGCAACCTTCTTCTTCTTCTTTTGCGCCATGATTACAAAAATAGCACTAGCTATTGCCACATCATCGTCACTATCCATATTTTCAGTGCAGAACTATGTATAAATACATACAATTTAAAAATAATTATATTTATACTAATAATTATATCATACGATGCTTACACTCTGTGAACTAATTTGAAACTGCGATGAATCAGCAGGCATCGCGCATTACGAATCGCGAATCGTGCATAGTGTGTAGCGAGCTGATATCGAATTACACGCACTACGCATCGCGCACTACGAATCGCGAATCACGCATAGTCTGTAGCCAGCTTTAGATACGATATAAGGTCGATTTGCACCGATGTGTTTAATAAATAAAAATGATTGGATATGTAATTTAGCATGATAACCATTAAAAAAAGCAAGGGTTGCCCGATCTAATCTTGTTCTAACTATAATTAATTAATAATTAAAAAATTACATTTTTTTACAAATTTAAAAAAAAATCGACCCGGGCAGACATTATTTCAGATTTTTTAGGTCATTCTAAACAGAAAATCTCTTTTGTAATTTTTCTAAATTGATAGTTTTCTAGTTATAAACAATTTAAAACTGAAAAAAGAACGAAAGATGACGATTTTCAAGGCTCAAAAATATAAGTATAAAATATCATTTTTGAAATTACGAAATACCTAAATTCATGTTCAAACTTTATTCTATCAGTTCTTGATAAGTCTTTTGGACTTATTTCATTCTGAAACATTGTTTTTTAGTTGTTAATGCCCGTCTCCCCATAAGAAACCTTCCTAATTAACAATAATTAACAAAATATATTTTAGAATAAAACATGGCTAAAATTCTTATTGAGACCTGATAGAAAAAGGTTTGATCTTGGATTTATGTACTTGCTGATTACAAAAATGATATTTTTACTTGTGTTTTTGAGTCTTGAAAATTGTCATCTTTCGTTATTTTTTCAGTTTTAAATTATTTATAACTCGAAAACGATCAACTTTAGAGAAAAATTACAATGGAACTTTTTTGTTTAGAATGATCCAAAAAATATGATATAATATCTGCCTGGGTCGAATTTTTTTTAATTTATAAAAAAATGTCATTTTTTAATTATTAATTAATTAGAGTTAGAACAAGATTAGATCGGGCAACCCTTGTTTTTTGTAATTGTTAACATCCAATAATTTTTATCCATTAAACAGATCGGTGCAAATCGACCTTATATCGGATCCTCTACTAAAAAGATTGTTTATACTGACGAATATGCTGATTTAAGGCCAATTGGAAGGTTTTGAAATATAATAATTGAGAAATAAGTATTGTAAGTGGAATAATTTAAAATGATTATTAAGCAGACAGAGAGAATAATTGTATCAGAATCATTTATTCATTTTGAGTTAGTAATATCTCCGCTCATAATTTAAAATAAAATATTTAAAAAATAAAATATAATCTCGGGAATCAAGATTTTAATTTTTTACTGATTTCCCGGGAAATTTGTCCCGGGAATTTCCCGGGAATGCAGCTCTAGTTCCACGAGAAGTTTCAGATTTATTGTTTAGATCTGGGATTTCTCATTTCTCGTTTCCATTTCCATTTCTCGTTCCGATCATTTTTATTATTGTCCAATTATTATTTTAAATTAATATAAATATAATAATTGTCCTCAGATTTTACTTTACGTATGCAATAATAACCTTTGTCTGGCCCTATCTTTCAATTATCATAACGCATTACTGTCACTAATGCCAGTAACACCATACAGAAAAAGATTAAGAGGTCAATGTTAATGTCATTGAAGAGATATTGTGAAACTCAATATTAGTATATAGACAAGGACGGATCTGTTTTGAGGTGGATGTGAGAGGTGGCATTCGGATTTTTGCAGATAAAATTAGGTGACAACTTCAATAATTATAATTGACTTATGCTTCTTCTCAAATATGCCCGGAACATTAATAAAAAAATTTAAATATTTAAAAATCTCGAAAAACATCGATTTTTTTCTATGTTCATTGCTTATAACTTTAAAACGATTCATTTTGGAACAAAGTCGTAGGGACAGAAAATAAAGATAATTAAAGTTTGTATAATATACGACGGGTTTAAAATGCATTAAATTTTTACCCTTCCTGCAAAATAGCAATAAATACAAAATAAGGGGGCCAAAAGGACTGTTTTATTCAATGTTTTTCAACCAATTTGGTTACATTTAGAACCTTCATATTTCGCTTAGATAATTCTTGTAATATACTTAAACCTTCCAACAAATTTCATTAAAATCAACCTAATATATTTTGAATAATAATTTTGCAATCTAAATTTTTTGAAAAAGTTTAAATTTTTTAAAAACTTTCTGAACAAAAAGTAGACTATTTAGAAGTTTGCTAAGTTTTTTACATATAAAAAGGTTCTCTACCTATCTAATATACTGTACAGAGTGTACAGAATTAAAATCGGATTATTTAGGCGGCCTCAGCACTAGGGTGGGTCAAAAAACATTAATGTTTCATTTTTTAATCACTCTACCGCGGAAAACTTGCCTTTGGGGTATATAAGTAAAATGCAAAGTAAAATAAAGTTATATGTATATTGAACACCCAGCTAGCGCATCACTTAAAATTTAGTTGTTTCAGAAATCAAGACATTCTTCAATTATTTTTACAATCTTTAGCCAATAATGTTTGAACGTGCTATAGTGAACACTGTTTAGTTAATAGTTTAAAAAATAGGAAATAAATTTGAAAGAGACAATATCTTTTAATTTGCGGTAGCGCAAAATACTCAAAAATTGTTAAAATTCGCATATTAGCACCTTAAAAGAAGGTGTGGTCTAGTATGTTGTGTTGGGTGTTATTAGCACAATCCCTTTTTTGTTCTTTTACTTTACACTCCATTTAATTGGAATAAAATTATTATAGTGTGTTTAAAGTTATAAAAAGGATATAAATAAAACAACTTATAATTTTAATAACATGTTTAATTGAAACAAAAAAGAAACCAAATTACAGCCAAACAATGTCAAAAAATTAAATAAAATTTTGACTTTAGAAAGAGTCTTTGACTCACTATTTCTGAGTGCGTACGTTGAAGCTGCGATTGCTGTCAAACTTTGGCATCGAAGCTCTGGATGCTACGGCAGATCTTATGAAACCATCTCATTACTTAGCACCGACGACTTTTTTAGATGCTTCAGTCACTAACTTGACGCAGCGTTCCACGGCTTGAGTATGACATGAAAATTTTTCAAAGTTCCAATCCTCGGGTGTTTCACCAGCGTAATTTTAGGCCAAACTTCATCATCAGAGACTCTCCGTAACAGTGATGGTGGTGTAATTTCAGTGGTGTTCCAATCAAATAATTCAGTAGAATCAGTCGCATGAAAGGTGATTTTTGGAGGTCGAAAAACCCTAACTGTTTTTGTTTCTGTAGCTAACATCCTTGCTTTGATTATTCTTCGGAATCCTAATTCTCTTATGTGTTTCCTTTCATCCACTATCATCCTCAGTAGCAAATTTTCTGGGTGGGGAAAAAATGCATTTCTTTCGATTATAGGATCAACTCATCATCATCATCAACCCGTACGCGTCCACTACTGGACATAGGTCTCCCTCAGCTCTTTCCATCTTTCTCTGTTTTGTGCGGCTTGCATCCAGTTGCCGACAATACGTTTCAGATCGTCAGCCCATCTGGTTGGTGGTCGTCCTCTGCTCCGTAGTGCTTCTTCTCGTGGCCTCCACTCGACAATACGTTTTGTCCATCGGTTGTCTGACAATCTGGCGACGTGTCCTGCCCAATTCCACTTGACCGACGCGATTCTTTCGACGGCGTCCGCTGTTTTTGTTCTACGACGTATTTCCTCGTTTGGGATTCGGTCCCTCAGGGAGACACCCAACATCTGGCGCTCCATAGCCCTTTGAGTTCAACTACTTTAATCAAATTCTCTGGTAGAAATCTGGTTGATTTGATAGTCTAAAAAACGTGTTCAGGTCCATCTGTTATGCATTTATTGTACTTAATTTTGAACCATACAAGCATGTATGATTTAAAAATGAAGGATACTAACAATTTATGTTCAACTGAAGACGTTTCCACACTTACATACAGTCTCAAAACTCTGTTAGCTGTAGTCAACCATCGAGAGTGGGAAAGTGAACCCGGTTCTCGAACAGATAAGTCCACAGGACAGTTGCCTAACTTTATCGCACAACTTATGTCTAGAAGATAATATTCATCTTTACTTAAAAGATTGCGATTAACTAGTCCTCCTAGTGGTTAGGAACGAGATGGTTTCATAAGATCTGCCGCAGCATCCAGAGCTTCGATGCCAAGGTTTGTCAGCAAGCGCAGCTTCAACGTACCCACTCAGAAATAATGAGTAAAAGACTCTTCCTAAAGTCAAATTTTCATTTAATTTGTTGACATTGTTTGGCTACAATTTGGTTTCTTTTGTTCCAATTAAACATGTTATTAAAATTATAAGTTGTTTTATTTATATCCTTTATAACTTTCAACACACTATAATAATTATATTCCAATTAAATGGGGTGCAAAGTAAAAGAACAAAAAAATGGATTGTGCTATTAACACCCAACACAACATTCTAGACCACGCCTTCTTTTAAGGTGCTAATATGCGAATTTTAACAATTGTTGAGTATTTTGCGCTACCGCAAATTAAAATATATTGTCTGTTTTAAATTTATTTCCTATTTTTTAAACTATTAACTAAACAGTTTTCACTACAGCACGTTCAAATATTATTGGCTAAAGATTGTAAAAATAATTGAGAAATGTCTTGATTTCTGAAAAAAACTAAATTTTAAGTATGATGCGCTATAGCTGGGGGTTTAATATATAACTTTATTTTACTTTGCATAGTACTTATATGCAACAAAGGCAAATTTTCCGCGGTATAGCGATTAAAAAATGAAACATTACTGTTTTTCGACCCACCCTACTCAGCACGGTTTTAAAGTTATAAACAATGTTTTGGGTTATAAACAACTACAGTGAAGATGTTTGAGTTGGAGTAAATTCATTTTCTTGAGAATGGGAGACTCTGGAGGTAAATCCCGAAATACATCGATTTTTATTTTTAAATTATATTTTTTTTTGGCATAAATTCCATACTAGTGATGTCATCCATCTGGGTGTGACGACGTAATCTAAATATTGGAATTAATTTAATTCAAATTTTTTTTAATTCAAACCCTGTATAAATAATTATGTTAATGCTTATATTAGTGAGTACAAAATTGAATAGCATTTCGATTGAACTATCACACGGCACGTATTCTCATTTAAAAAACTCATCGATTACGTCATCACGCCCAGATGGATGATGTCACTAGTATGATATATATACCAAAAAATTAGAATTTAAAAATAAAAATCGACCTGTTTCGGGATTTATCTCCAGAGACGCTTATTCTCGAGAAAATGAATTTATGAAAACTCAAACGTTCTCACTGTATTTGTTTATAAGCCAAAAAATTGTTTACAAATTTAAAACATTGCTGAGGCTGCTTAAATAATCCGATTTTATTTCTGTAAAGTATATTAGATAGGTAGAGCACTTTTTTATATGTAAAAAAATTAGCAAACTTCTAAATGGTAAACTTTTCTTCAGAAAGTTTTATAAAAATTTGAACTTTTTTAAAAAAACTTAGATTGCAAAATTATTCTACAAAACCTATCAAGTCAATTTTAATGAAATTTGGAACGATTTAAGTACGTTGTAGGAATTTTCTAAGTGAATTACGAAAGTTCTAAGTGCAACCAAAGTGGTTGAAAAACATTGAATAAAAACAGGCTTATTTTGCCCCCTCATTTTGTATTTATTTGTTGTTTATCATACAAAATTCAATTATCTTTATTTTATATTTATACGACTTTGTTCAAAAATGAATCGTTTTAAAGTTATAATCAAAGAAAATAGAAAACAATCGATGTTTTTCGAAATTTTTAAATATTTTAATTTTTTTATTAATATTAACTTTATCTACAAAAATCCGAATGCCACCTCGCACATCCAAAAATAGACGTTTTTTCACAGACCCGCCCTTTTCTAATATATGTATCTTGGGGTGCAGGAGTCTTAAGTTTCTCGATTCAAGTTGTTTTAATTATTGTTTTCTTGATTATAACTAGGCATTTCTTCCAAAAACATCTGTAATATTTTTGTACGTTTTTCTTTTTTCAAAACAGGGCAAATAAACTGCGCGTCATAGAAAACGTGCACCCTAAAAAATGGGTCATTTTTGATGTCGCGTATCTCCTAAACCTGTTGTCCGATTTAAATGATTTTTTGAATATGTTATAGCCCTATTCTTTGTCAATATCTGTGTTATAATATTTTTGCAAAACAGGTAAACTTTCATTGTATACCGGGTGTACGAATCAAACTGTGTTTTTTTCTCAAAGTTCGCAACACCCTGTGGATTATTCTAGCATTTATAAAATACTGAAATTAAAATTCAACTATAGCCTCAGGTTTTCTTAATATTGTGTTTTTTTATTCATTCGCTTATGTTGGATAATACAAAAGTTATGTACTTTAACAACTAGCCATGTTCTTTATCAGTATAGGGTGTTATAAGTCTAAAGTGTTTCAGGGACTAAATAAGTTCAACAAACTTTAAGGGGTAATCTTGCATTAAAAATAATAACAGTTTGCTTTATAATCATATATCCGCAAAAGCTTCGTTTCCGAGATACGGGAGGTTAAATTTTTTCTTACAAACTGATTATTTATTTATTGCTTTAAAACCGGTTGAGATATGCAAATGAAATTTAGTAGGTTTTAAGAGATGGTTATTGGGCATTTTTTGACATTCAACTAAGAATTTTATATTCACTATTGGAGCACATACGGGTAATATGACCGATCAAATTATTCGTATGTACGCCAATGGTGAATAAAAAATTCTTAGTTGTATATCAAAAAATGTTCAAAAATTACGCCTTAAAACCCACCAAATTTCATTTGCATATCTCAACCGGTTTTAGAGCAATAAATAAATAGTCAGTTTTTAAGAAAAAATTCAACATCCTCTATGTCGGAAACGAAGCATTTGCGGACATATGTTTATAAAGCAACCGGTCATTATGTTTTCATGCAGAATTACCCCTTAAAGTTTGTCGTACACCCTGTACTGATAAAGAGCATGCCTAGTTGTTAAAGTACATAACTTTTGTATTATCCATCATAAACGAATGAGTCAAAAAACAGAATGTTAAAAAAACCTGAGGCTATAGTTGGGTTTTAATTTCAGTATTTTATAAATGCTAGAATATGCCACAGGGTGTTGCGAACTTTGAGAAAAACACACAGTTTGATTCGTACACTCGGTATACAATGAAAATTTACCTGTTTTGCAAAAATATTAATACAGGGATATTGACAAAGAATAGGGCTATAACATATTCAAAAAATCACTTAAATCGGATAACAGGTTTAGGAGATACGCCACATCAAAAATGACCCATTTTTTAGGGTGCCCGTTTTCTATGACGCGCAGTTTAGTAACAGAAAGAAGAAATAGACTAAAAAGTTCAAAAACCAATGAAATTATATATATAGGGTGTCCCAAAAGTAGTGGAACGGTCGAATATTTCGCAAACTGAACATCGGATCGAAAAACTGAAAAATACGTGTTCAATCATTTTTTAAAATCTATCCAATGACACCAAATACCAACCCCCACTACACCCCCTGGAGGTGGGGTTGGGGGTAGCTTCAAAATCTCAAATGGAAACCCCTAGTTTTTCTTGCAGATTTGGATTCGTTACGTAAAATTAAGCAACTTTTATTCAAGACATTTTTTAGAACTGTGGATAGATGGCGCTATAATTGGGAAAAACGATTTATCCTGATACCATAGGTAAATTATAGAAACGGTCTAATATCTCGAGAAATACACTTCCAAATAAGAAACCAAAAACAGGTTTTTAATATTTTTCGAAAACCTATCGACAAACACCAAAAATGACCCTCCAACCCACCCCCTGGAGACGGGGTGGGGAGTAAATTTAAAATCTTAAATAGCAACCCCCACTTTTTATTGCAGATTCGAATTCGTCATGAAAACTTACTCAACATTTATTCGAAACATTTTTTAAAATTGCTGATAGATGGCGCTAATAAATCGTATTTTTCCAATTAAAGCGCCATCTATCGACAATTCTAAAAAATGTTTCGAATAAATGTTGCTTAATTTTTCATGACGAATCCGAATCTGTAATAAAAAGTGGGGGTTGCTATTTAAGATTTTAAAGTTCCCCCCACACCTCCAGAAAGGGGGTGGGTTGGAGGGTCATGTATAGTGTTATCCGATAGCTTTTCGAAAAGTATTAAAAACATTTTTTTTTGGTTTCTTATTTGGAAGTATATTTCTCGAGATATTAGACCGTTTCTATAATTTACCTATGGTATCAGGATAAATCGTTTTTCTCAATTATAGCGCCATCTATCCACAGTTAGAAAAAATGTCTTGAATAAAAGTTGCTTACTTTTACGTAACGAATCCAAATCTGTAAGAAAAACTAGGGGTTTCCATTTGAGATTTTAAAGTTACCCTCCACCCCACCTCCAGGGGGTGTAGTGGGGGTTGGTATTTGGTATCATTGGATAGATTTTTGAAAATGATTGAACACATATTTTTCAGTTTTTCGATCCGATGTTTAGTTCGCGAAATATTCGACCGTTCCAGTACTTTTGGGACACCCTGTATAATAAAATTATATATATATATATATATAAATTGATAAATTTTAAAATAAAATTAGAAATTGTTTAGAGTGTAGGGTATAATGCATTTAAATATCATTGGATCAATTGTGGTTCCAAGGTCTAAAATGTCAACTAAGAAAAGGTCATTTTCAACGTCCAAAGTGGCCTTCATCTTTAAAATCCTAAATATATAGGGTTATCGTATGATATATCATTTTATTATTATATTTTTATAAAATATAAATTTATATTTTAAATTTTTCTTGCTATTTTAACCACACGTGTCTCCCCCATTCTACTTATGTAGTTATTCCATGTTTTTTTTTTTCATTTAGTGTCCATTGCTTTTGCAATAACTTTATAAATTTCTAACTTCATCTCAGTGTTAATATGTCGGTTTCGCCCTAATAGTGTTATTAAGGCATCCTGCCAGTCTATTTGCTTTTTGTTCTTGATTTCTCACTACTCCGTAGCTAGACCATAGGCGTAACCAGGTGCGGGTTTGGGGGTTATAACCACCCCCCTCCCCATTGGGATGTACTTTGAGCTCTATACGCTTAAAACCATACACCCAGAGACTTTCCAGTAGTTGTAACTTCCAAGGATAACGAACTACCAAGGAATCGGAAGACACACACACAGAGGAGTGGCTATTTACGTGAAAAATAGCATCGAATGGAACCAAGTAGACACCGAAACTGAAAACTTCGAAACCATTGGCATCAAAATTGGAAATATTAATATTTTTTCTGTTTACAGGATTCACAGAGCCGATCTAGACCTTGAAGAAATAGAAGAGATGTTCAACTCAGAAGAGACCGTAGTGCTAGCTGGAGACTTCAACTGCCACCACATCAACTGGGGATGCCAAGACACGGACAGAGCAGGTGAACAACTTTTTAGATACTGTGAAGACAGAGAAAAAATGTTGTTCGCACCTGACGAACCCACAAGGATAAATCCAATAAGAGGACAACGCGACAACACACTGGACTTATTCGTCACGAAGAACATCATCGTAGAAGACGTCAGAACTCATTTTGAATGAAGTTCTGACCACAAACCAGTAACAGGCACCACGACGTCAAGAATAGACCTCCCTACTGTTGAACCAGATGAACGATGGAAATGGAAAGAAGCAAACTGGCCAAACTTCAGAAGACAGATCAACCAATTCCAGATGAGAAGAGAATTCGAAACAACAGAAGAAATAGAAAAAAAAATAGAAGAAATCACCAGGAACATACAACAGGCCATGAAGGACAACATTCCAAGAGAGAAGACAAACCACAAAGGACTCATCATTCCAAACGAAGTCAGGGACCTAATCAGAGACAGAAACAACGCAAGAAGGGCTTACCAAAGGACAAGAAGACAAGAGTACAAGGACTACAGCGATGAACTGTCAGCAGAAATAAGGACAAGACTGACTAGCATCAACGAGAACAAATGGCACAACATCATCAGAAAAGCCGAAGAAAATCATGGAAACGTCTGGAAAATGATGAAGGCCAGAAGAAGAGGAAAACAAAAAATGCCACCTATCACGGATGAAGAAGGAACACACTACGAGGCCCAAAGAAAAGCTGACGCAATTGCAAGAAAACTGGAAGCCACACACAAGCAAAACCAACACATGTCGGACCAACAGATCATAGACGAAGTAAACAGGGCCTACAACAGGTTTTCAGAAAGAAATCAATTCGTGATAGAAGAAGAAGACCAACTACACCCCGCAGAAGTCCACAGGATCATCAAGAAACTCAAAGGATCCAGAGCTCCAGGACAGGAAGACATCCACAACATCGTCCTCAAGGAACTACCGAAGAAAATGATAGTACAACTGTACTATATTTTCAGGTATTGCTTTGAGAAAGCTCATTTCCCAAACAACTGGAAACACGCAAAGACGATACCTCTCCTGAAGCCAAGAAAAGATGGAAGAAGACCAGAAAGCTACAGGCCAATCTCACTGCTGGAACCCTTAGGAAAAATCCTGGAGAAAATCATATTCAAGAGGCTCATCAAACACGCTGAAAGAAGAAACATCATCCAAGAAGACCAATTCGGATTCAGAAAAGGAAGAAACTGTGAACTACAAGTCGCAAGAGTTGTCAGCGACACCAAAATCAGGTTCAACAGAAAACAGAAAACAGGGATGGCAATACTGGACATCGAAAAGGCATATGACACGGTCTGGAAGAAAGCACTCATCTTCAAAATGGACAAGGCTAGATTACCACATTATATAGTTAATATTTGTGACACATATTTAACTAATAGAACTTTTCATGTTACAGCTGACAAAAAGATATCCAGGATACAGCAAATTCAAGAAGGGATGCCACAAGGCAGTATTTTATCTCCTATTTTATATAACATTTTTGTTTTAGACTTACCAACAGATGCAAGAACCAGTACAGTTTTGTATGCAGATGACACAGCAATCTACACTTCAGGCAAACAGGACAGAAGAATCATCCAAACATTAGAAGGCCACCTAGAGAGGATTGCAGAATTCACGGATAAATGGAAAATCAAGATAAACGCGGATAAGACACAGTTCACCATCTTTACGCAGCAAACCAATCCACCAGCGGCAGAACTAACGATGAGAGGAAACGTTATACCAGCCACACCATCAGTGAAGTACCTAGGAGTCCACCTACACAGAAAAATGAACTTTCATCTGCATACAAAGCAAATTAAGAAGAGAGCCACAGTCAGTAAAAAACTAATTCTGCCTTACATTTTCAGGTCATCACCACTATCGAAGAAGAAGAAGATCCAGCTCTACCAAGCATATGTCAGGTCGACTATGCTTTATGCAGTCCCAATATGGAGTTTAACCGCCAACAGCAGCTGGAAGAGACTAGAAGCAACAGAAACGTCATGCTACAGGATAATCGACGGCACAGCGTGGCAGGACCGGGTGACGAATGCAACTATCCAAGAAAGGCTCCAGTATACACCACTGAGGGAGGTTGCCGAGAAAAGGACCCAGTACTTCTTCCACCAGGCCACAAGAAGACTCCTAAAGACCAGGAACATCCTCGAGAATAACAGGGCCCAGAGGATGTTTCGAGAAACACATCGTCTGATCGACCATATGATCAGACGATAGCCAGGTGGTTGCAAACCGGTCAGGAAAGTAGGTACAGAGCCAGATAAAGTACCTACAGAAGAAGACGTCCAGGATACAACAAGAGAAGAACCAACACCGAGAGGATGAAGATCAAAGGAGATGGTGCAATCGCGGAACTTCTAAGAAGAAAATAAAAATATCTTAAGGTTGAAATGTACATATAAGTTAGGGCAATAAACGTTTTTATTTTTATTTTATTTTTTATTTTATTTTTATTTTATTCAGAAGTTGTAAATCCCCCTTAGGATCATCCTTGTTGCGCCGTTGAGCTAGACAGTGTAATTCCAAGGCATATTTTCCAATTACTGGTTCAATACTGATGCCATCAATTTAAATTTTACATCTGGTTGGTTCTTTACTGCTTACTATTGTTTTAGTTTTCTGAGATGAAATTGTCATATTGAATTATTTTGCTTTTATGTTAAAACTGTGGACTAATATTTGCAGACTGTATTTAATTAACAAAATATTAAAACATTTTTTTAATTAATTGATATAAAAAGCGGGTCAAAAACGTTTATCAATTTATTTGCAACAAATTGAACTAATGATCAATACTAAAGTACACATACGATATATTTGTTACTCGCATTTCTACGAATATAAACAGCCTACTTAATGTTTTACTAGACTAGAACACTGGGTAATCGACTCAAGTTCATGTATTTGCTTTATCTATTTCCTATTTAGGACATCGACTTATAAATTACACAAACAAAGTCTTAAGGTCACTGTCAATTGGTCTTTGACTGACCAAGTTCAACGACTGCCAAGTTAAAAATAAAAGAAAATAAAAGTACACATTCATCACATATATTTTATTGACAAACGAACTGGGTATTACAGTGTTATTTTATATGAGACTTGATAAATTTTATCTTGCATATTTTCTAAACAACTAAAACTAAAATAAAATATAATAAAAATTTGACTATTTTTACTATACTAGTAAATAACAACAAAGTTTTAGATCAGTTTGAATTCAATACAGAATCTATACAGTGATGAGCACGCTAATAACCGGCAAAATAGCTCAAGAGATGGAAAACATAATACATTGCGAAACAAAAAGAGATGAAACTAGTGGAGGTGGAAATTATCGTTATAAACGTATTAATTAACATTACATTACAGTTTCCCACCTTTAGACGTCTGTGACAGGAGTATTTTATAAAATTCTACTGTCACAGTGACAGTTGTCATACTCCTCTGATACGACTAAAGGTGGAAAACTATGTAATTTAATGTTATTTTAGACGTTTATAACGATAATTTCCACCTCCACTAGTTTCATATCTTTTTGTTTCGCAATGTATTATGTTTTCCGTCTTTTGAGCTATTCCAGTTATTAGCGCGCTCATCACTGTATACAGGACAGGATGCTAAATTAAAAGCCACTCAAGCATCTATTATCCGAATTTTCAGGCTATAATAATGAAAACACCTTCTCCAATGGAATAAACATGCTCCTACTGAAATGCTTGAATCTCCTGAAGTAAAATGTTCCAGAAGCAAACTGAGACTCCGTTCGGGTTTCCGGGTGAGGACAATTTCAGGGGAAACGCCATTATTGGTTAGAAAAATTAGGATAGGGGCTTATAATCTTAGAAATCTTACAGGTATGTTTATGGGGTTAGTAAATGTGCTTAAAAGAAGGAGAATACAAATTACTGCATTCAATAGACTAGGTGTAAAGGAAAAAGGGTGAAAGAACTAGCTGAAAGATACAAATTTTGGTATGTACGGAAAAGTACTATTAGATTTAGAGTTGGTCTAAATGCTGATGTTAATATGAAAGGTAACGTAGTAGAAATTGTAAGTACGAGTTATAGAATAATGTCAGTGAAATTAGTATTTGAAATATTCTATTCATCAAAAGGAATATATTAAATGATATGTGTGTATGGCCCTTAAACAAGGCTGGATGTGAACGAAAGAAAAACTTTCTATGATCAATAATAATAATAGACATACTACATGTGGGCTAATTTGAGATAGGATATGAAGCAATATACTGATGACCAGGATTTGGAAATAGAAATAAAGCTGTGGATGATCTGCTTAAATTACCAACAGAATTAAATATGCGATTGTTGCAACACATTTTTCCAAAAGAGAGAAACCCAACTCATTACATACAAAAGTAGAAGAAATCACTCCCAAATAGATTAGTTCATGACAAGAAAAGAAATTATACATGAATATAAGGACTGCAAGGTAAAAGTTAATGAGACAGTAATCCAATTAGATAAGTTATTTGTGCTCGACATGAAAGTAAAAAAGCAAAACTAAACGAAAATATCGGAGAGGGCAGCAAAAATTAAGTGATGAATGTTAAAAGATGAGAAAACAGGTCTCTTTAGGGTAAAAATAGTTGAAAAAAATGTTAGAACATAAAACGAAATATTAATACAACTGGAAAGCAGATGGCCAGCATCGTTGGAAATACTGCTATTTATATACTTGCAAAAAATCAGGAAAAAATTTTAAGAATCCAGAGACCTGGTGATGGTCAAATGAAGTTGAAAAACAAAGGAGATGGTAAAATTATGTAAACAGTGTCACGAAAATAGATCTGATACAGATCTTAAAACCTATAGGATCGCCAAAAAGAAGTGAAAGTAGGAGTGGCAAAAACTGAAGCAGAAGCGTATATAAATCTATATGATCAACATAGTTCCAGAGAGGGAGAAACAAAAATATATAAAATAGCCATATAGAGAGCAAAGGAAGCAAAGCATTGTAAGCTGATTAGATGTATCTATCCGAGATGAAAATAACAAAATACAAATTTTCCAAAAGAATGTATGTAAAAAATAGATGGAAAAAGTGCTTTTACAGTTTATTAAATGAAGAATTTGGCAGAAAATCAGTTGAGTTAACGAAAAGAGTAACAGCAATAGTCACCAAAATAACAAACGAGAAGGTGGTTTAAGCACTTCAAAAAATAAAGAAAGGAAAAGTAAATGCATCTGGTACTTATTCATTGATAATAATAAAGAATGATAAATTTCCTTGAAAGATTATGTGGTGGCCAGTCAGTAAGATAGGAGTTCTCGGTGAATGTGTAAAGATTGTGAATGATCTGGGAATGATGTATTCCTATATAAGGGAGTCGTGTATGAGGGATTAACAACTAGTGTTAAGATGGGTGTGAGAGAGTCTGATAAATTTCATGTAAAAGTAGGATTACACGAAGTCTCGGTGCTTAGTTTGTTTTTATTTAATACGCTCTACAGACCTTATATGCTTTACAATTTTTTACTGCACAATGTTTTTACTAAAACAAATTACAACCTGGACAGCTTACAACATGAAAGTACGAGAACACTATATTAACGAAGACTAAATGAAAAATTAGAAGATATAATCCAAAATGTATCCGTGGAAGAAGTGTATAAAAATATAATAGACAGTATGCAAACAGCCGCAAAAAAAGCGCTTGGTTTAAAATCCGAACGCCACAGTAAAAAGCTATGGTGGACCGAAGACTTACAAAACCTAATAATGGAAAAAAGAAAGCGTACGTACGGTGGCTAAGTACCAAACATCAATTAGACAAAGACAAATATTTGGACCTACGAAGAACAACAAGAAGAGCAGTAACAGCAGCAAAAAAAGAAATGTGGGATAGGAAATGCCAAGAGATCAACACTTACATAGGCAGAAGGAAGTGTTTAGAGACATGGAAATTTTTAAACAAAATAAAGAACACAGAAAGAAATACTACTTCTATTCAGTTAATATCAACAAAAAAATGGAAAGAATACTACGATAGTTTGCTAACAGAAAGTAAAGCCGAATATACCACACAATCACCAACAAAAGTATTCGTTGAAGGCGAAGAGAAATTAGTGGGAGTTGATATGGTGAAGAAAGCTGTAAATGAACTAAAAAATGGTAGAACTCCAGGGCCAGACAATATTCCTGCCGAATTAATAAAATGTGGCACAGATAAACTCTTTCAAGCACTGACTTGGTATATGAACAAATATATAAACGGTGTCACACCACCCAGTTTATGGAAAGTAGCTTATATTTCTTTCATTCATAAAAAAGAAAATAAGTTGGATTGCTCAAATTACAGAGGAATATCGGTAACTAGTACACTAAGCCGGGTGTACGGGCGCATTCTTAGAAATCTTATTGAGATGGAGTGTAGGGAACAAGAAGAAGAAGGACAGGCTGGCTTCCGCGCTGGAAGGACTTGCACACATAATGTCTTCTGCCTACAACAATTAATTGAAAAAAAAATCAGCAACCAATCAAGAGACCCATCTCATGTTTTTGATCTCCGTAAAACATACGACAGTGTTCCTGTGACTAAATTGTGGAAATCACTACAAGAAACTAACATCAGCTACACTGTAGGCAAAGCCTTAAAAAATCTATATGAAAATTCTACATCACAAGTAAAAATTGGCAACACAACATCTAAAAAGTTTATCGTTAACAAGGGTCTGCGCCAGGGCTGCTGTATTTCACCAACTTTGTTCAAGATATATGTTGCAAAAGCACTAAACCAGTGGAAACGTAAATGCCACGGTATGGGTATAGACCTCGGAGAGGTTTGTTTATATACCTTACAATTTGCTGATGACCAAGTCATCATAGCTAATGATAAATACGATCTACAGTATATGGCAAGAAAACTAAAGGAGGAATATGAACAGTGAGGCTTCGAAATTAATGTGGAAAAAACTAAATACCTACCCATAGGAACTGAGTTATCCAATATCAAACTAGAGGATAATTAAGAAATCACATCCTGTAGTGAATACACGTACCTGGTAGTAATCTTCAATAGAACGGGAAAAGACGATGAGTAAATAATAAAGAAAAGGGTAACACAAGCTAGAAGAACAATTGGCTGCCTAAATGGAATACTTTGGAGCTCCGAAATAGGAATACAGCAAAAATACAATATTTATTAAACACTTATTAAAAGCAGCCTATTTTACGGAGCAGAAACTTGGAGAATAACCGAGAACAACAGGAAAAAATTAGAAGCTGTAGAAGTGGACGTATTTAGAAGATCTTTAGGTATATCCCGTAGGGAAAGAGTTCGAAATGAGGAAGTAAGACGACGAATTGGAATAGATAATTACTTAACAAGAGACATTGAGAGGAAACAGTTGATTTGGTATGGTCATGTTCAAAGAATGGAAGACACAAGATTTCCCAAAAAGATTATGCAGTGAGTACCACCAAACCGCAAAAACCGAGGTAGACCCAAAAAGACATGGAAAGAAGGGGTATCCAAAGCAATGTGTACAAGGGATCTTAGAGATGGCCAATGGGATGATAGAAGGACGTGGAAGTTAGTCATCGAACAACGTCGAAAGACGTTCTAAAACCGATACTTACATACATACTCTATGTCGCCAGATTGTCAGAAAACCGATGGACAAATCGTATTGTCGAGTGAAGGCCACGAGAAGAAGCACTACGGAGCAGTAGATGCCCACCAACCAGTTGTTGGGCCGACGATCTGGAGCATGTTATCGGTAACTGGATGCAAGCCGCACAAAACAGAGACATGTGGAAAGAGCTGAGGGAGACCTATGTCCAACAGTGGACGTACGGGTTGATGGAGATATTTATTACTCTAATTAGTTTTTGTGCATTAGTGCTTAATATATGCTGATGATACATGATGATGATGATGTAGTGTTAGTAGGAAACAGTGAAAGTGACTTAGAACAAAAACTGAAATAGTGGAGGGAGACAAACCCTTGAGGAAATATGTTCAAAACTTAGGACGAAAACAAAGTCCTCATTTAAAGATGAAGTTAATACAAATAAAATGATACCCGTATGTGGTGAAATGATTGTGAAAAGTTATAATTTTAAGTATCCATGATCGATATTACGGAGTAATGGGGAATTGATGGAGATGCATGCAGTAGACTTAAGGTTGGATGGATGAAGTGACGGGAAGCGGGTGATATGTTATGTGATAGAAAAATTGCAATGAAGTTGAAGGGAAAATTCTATAAAACTAAAAACATCCGTAATACTAGCTATGGTGTGTGGAATTGAATGTTGGGAAGGTAAAAAGAAAGAAAACGAATGCATGACGCGGAAATAAGAATGCTTAGATGGATGAGTGGAGTGACAAGAAAGGAATGAGTACATTAGGGTAAGTATATTAAAGGAACGAGTAGGAATGAGTATATTAGGTGAACTCTAGTGGTTAGCACTATCCATGCAAAAATGAGAGAGTACAAGTTAAGATGGTTTGGTCATGTTTTATATCGTCGAATATTAATCACTCAATACGAAGAATTGTTGATCTGCGGGTTTCTGGGAGGAGCTAGGAGTAAGACCAAGGAAACCCGAAAAAGGAACTTACTGGAAGAGGAAACATGTAGAAAACTGGTTAATTGTTAAATTATATACGATAAAACCCTAAGGTGTTAAAAAACCTTTTTAAATTTAAACATTGTGTTAATTTTTGGTAATAATTGATTTTCACTCTAAAATTCAGTTTAATAAAATAGTAATAAAATTTATAAAGTCTCATTAACAATTTTGAACACAAGTATGAACTAAAAGGTATCAGGTTGTCTTTTTTATTGCTTTTAGATCAATAATTAAAGGTACGTCTGCCATAGTTTACTAATAGTACCTAAAACAAAAAAGTGTGATGAATAATAAAAAAGACAACTGTAACCAACAAAAATATTCTTAAACTAATTTTACAAATTCGTTTAATTAACAATCAAGATTTAATTACAATTGTCTTTTTTAGGGTAAGTATTACTTTGGAAATTTAGATAGGCTTTTTGGAAGTACTCACAAATAGAAAGGCAAAGTACTGCAGACATTCTAGTATGGTCCTTCGGCCCACCATTAAAAAACATTAAAAATTGGTTGGAGAATATTACCAGTAAATTTTAAGTATTTTTATCGATTAATCCTGCAAAAAAATCAATCATTTATGACTCTATAGTGCACTCATCATAGACCAGGGCGCATCTGTAAAAATATTAGTACGTTGAGAGGTGACTCAAATTCTTTTGCAGAAATTGCTTGAAAATAACTCAAATTATAATATTTGAGTTTTCCTCCCACTCAAAAAGGTCCTGAACATTGTTTAAATAATCAAAATGTCAAAAGATGAAGGAAAAATTCGATATTTTTCTTCGTTTTTTGATAATAACTTTAAAAGTATTCATTTTTGAGAAAAGTTGTACTGACATCAAAGTTGCGTAATTACATTTTCTACAATATGGAACTGGTTAAAAATTTAAAAAATAGTCACCCTTGTTGAAAAATAGCAATAATTGCGAAAAAAACATACAAAAAGAAGTATTTGCATTTTACGGGTTTCAACCATTTATGCTACACTTAGGACCTTCATATTTCACCCAAAAAAATTATATGATACAGTAAAACAACACTGTAAATTTCAGTAAGATCGAGTTAACAGATTTTGCAAAATAAATTTTGCAATCAAGCTTTCGCAAAAAAAATTCATTTTTTCAAAATTTAGAGGACGAAAAATAAAGCAGATAGAAAGTTGAAATTTTTTTTGCGTATAGAAGTGTACTGTACCTTTCATTTTCAATTTTGCAAAATTAAAATCGATTAACTATTACGGCGTCAGGATTTTTTTTAAATAAACATTAGTTATTGGTGCTACGCGCAGGACAGCGGATAGTTTGCTCTCATTGGGCATTCCAGTGACCCTTTGATAATGATTGATACATTTTAATTTTTATTACATTTCGATATAAATAAATAAATTTGTTCATTGCAAAATAAAAACACATACTCTATCCTTTGAAATAACACTTTTATTAGCAAAAACTTTCTTTGTTCATATATTTTAACTTAGAGAATAAAAGTTTATTATTTTTAAACATATGCAATTGTTTAAAAAATATTTCACAAACAATAATAAAATTAGTTTGATTTTTGTGGAATTAAAATATTAAAATACGACAAAATATAGAGTAAGAAAATAATATATTAGATAAAGATTGGAAGAAATTTTGGTGGAAATCAACTTGTGTGAATCGAACACCGCTGTCCTGCGCGTAGCACCAAAAATTAATGTTTTTTTTTTAAATTTTCTGACGCCGTGGTAATTAATCGATTTTAATTTTGCAAATTGCAAATAAAAGGTACAGTACACTTCTATGAGCAAAAAAATTCAACTTTATAACTGCTTTATTTTCAATCCTGTAAAATTTTGAAAAAATGAATTTTTTTGCGAAAGCTGGATTGCAAAATTTATTTTGCAAATTCTACTAAACCGATCTTAATGAAATTTACAGTGTTGTTTAAATATATCCTAAAGTTCTTCTGGGTAAAATATAAGAGTCCCAAGTGAAGCATAATTGGTTTAAAAACGTAAAAGGCGAATACTTGTTTTTGTATGGTTTTTTTCGCAATTATTTCTATTTTGCAACAAGGGTGACTATTTTTTAAAATTTTAACCAATTCTATATTGTAGAAAATTTAATTACGCAACTTTTTTGTCAATACAACTTTTCTCAGAAATAAATAGTTTTAAAGTTATAATTAAAAAATAAATAAAAAAATCGAATTTTTCCTTCATATTTTGACATTTTGATTATTTAAACAATGTTCCGGACCATTTTGAGTGGGAGGATAAGTCAAATATTATTATTTGAGTTATTTTCAAGCAATTTCTGTAAAAAAATTTGAGTCACCTCTCAACGTCCATCTCAAAACAGATGCGCCCTTGACTATACCCTCACAGCTGATTTTTGCAGAATTATTTGATAAAAATATTTACAATTAACTAGTAATATTGGCCGACAAATTTTTAAGGGTACTCTAGTTCTCAGACCCACCAAAGTTTATAAATCTGAATCTACATGAATACCTAAATAAGAAATGTGTCATGGGGGAGGTAATATTTTTTTAAATGGTGGGCCCAAGGACTAATACTGTTGCCGGCTAATACTGTGGAAATTTCTATGTATAAATTATTTCTTTTTACCTCAGTTGCACGTCATCAATAACTGGTCGTTTTAAGAAACTTATGCCTTTACTAATTCAATACTTTGAAAAATAGAGCGAGCTCAATAGTCCAGGGCGGATCTGTTTTGAGATGGACGTTGAGAGGTGACTCAAATTTTTTTGCAGAAATTAGTTGAAAATACCTCAAATAATAATATTTGAGTTATCCTCCCACTCAAAATGGTCCGGAACATTGTTTAAATAATCAAAATGTCAAAATATGAAGGAAAATTTCGATTTTTTTATTGGTTTTTTGATTATAACTTTAAAACTATTCATTTCTGAGAAAAATTGTACTGACATAAAAGTTGCGTAATTAAATTTCCTACAATACAGAATTGGCTAAAAATTTAAAAAATAGTGACCCTTGTGGCAAAATAGCAATAATTGCGAAAAAAAAACATACAAAAACAAGTATTCGCATTTTACGTTTTTTAACAATTGACGCTACACTTATGATCTTTATATTTTACCCAGAAAAACTTTATGATATAATAAAACAACACTGTAAATTTCATTAAGATAGGTTTAATAGATTTTGCAAAATAAATTTTGAAATACAGCTTTCGCAAAAAAAAATTTATTTTTTTTTAAATGTTGCAGGACTGAAAATAAAGCAGATAGTAAGTTGAATTTTTTTTGCTTATAGAAGTGTACTGTACCTTTCATTTGCAATTTGCAAAATTAAAATCGAATAATTACCACGACGTCAGGAAATTTTTTAAGTAAACATTAATTTTTGGTGCTGCGTGCAGGACAGCGGTGTTCGATTCACACAAGTTGATTTCCATCAAAATTTCTTCTAATCTTTATTTAATATATTATTTTCTTACTCTATATTTTGTAGTATTTTAATATTTTAATTCCACAAAAATCAAACTAATTTTATTATTGTTTGTGAAATATTGTTTAAACAATTGCATATGTTTAAAAAGAATAAACTTTTATTATTTATTTATAAAGTTAAAATATATGAACAAAGAAAGTTTTTGCTAAAAAAAGTGTTATTTCAAAGGATAGAGTATGTGTTTTTATTTTGCAATAAACAAATTTATTTATTTATATCGAAATGTAATAAAAATTAAAATGTATCAATCATTATCAAAGGTCATTGAAATGCCCAATCAGAGCAAACTATCCGCTGTCCTGCGCGTAGCACCAATAATTAATGTTTATTTAAAAAAATTCCTGACGCCGTGGCAGTCAGTTAATTGATTTTAATTTTGCAAATTGCAAATAAAAGGTACAGTACACTTCTATACGCAAAAAAAATTTCAACTTGCTATCTGCTTTGTTTTCAGTCCTGTAACAATTTAAAAAAACGAATTTTTTTTGCGAATGCTGGATTGCAAAATTTATTTTGCAAAATCTATTGAACCGATATTAATGAAATTTACAGTATTGTTTTACTGTATCATAAAGTTTTTCTGGGTGAAATATGATGGTCCTAATTGTATCATAAATGGTTGAAAAAACGTAAAATGCGAATACTTGTTTTTGTATAGTTTTTTCGCAATTATTGCTATTTTGTAACAAGGGTGACTATTTTTTAAATTTTTAACCAGTTCTATATTGTAGGAAATTTAATTATGCAACTTTTATGTCAGTACAACTTTTCTCGAAAATGAATACTTTTAAAGTAATAATCAAAAAACGAAGAAAAAAGTCGAATTTTTCCTTCATTTTCTGACATTTTGATTATTTAAACAATGTTCCGGACCTTTTTGAGAGGGAGGATAACTCATATATTATTATTTGAGTTATTTTCAAGCAATTTCTGCAAACAAATTTGAGTCACCTCTCAACGTCCAAATGTACTAATATTTTTACAGATCCGCCCTGGTCTACAATGTTTTATCGCAAAACTCGTTTATTATTTAAGAGGTTAAGTGCCACCTACACTCAATTGGGTGGATACAAGTACTCTCGATGCCAAGACAAAGTCTTGTGAACTGCTCAGGACTACCAGATATATATTTTTTCTTTATTTATTATCATAGAATACTGTTACAAAAATACCATTTGGTACCATTCGCTTTCTCGTGAAATAACCAAGATATTAGCACCATGTACTTGACTACTCAGTGGACATCACAGTTTTTCAATAAAATACAACATCAATATCCACCCGAAAGGGTGGACAAAAATATGGTCGATTCTAACAAATTTATCAGTGTTTCAGTAAAATACAACCTCAATATCCACCCAAGTGGGTGGACAAAAATATAGCTGATTTAAACAAATAATTTATTTGTATTATGAACATTTTAAAACACTCAAAACATTAAGACGTTTTGTCTGAGTATATATTGCACAATGTTTTGTAATAGAGTCGAACCCGCTTATTAGAGTACTGGTTATAGGAATATCCCGGTTTATGGATTATAAATTCGAGGTCTCGAAACGTTTCCATTTACCTACTCCTTAATAAATTTATCCGTTTATTGGAATAGGTATTAATAAAACAATACCGCTTTTTAGAATAATTTTTAGATCAACGAATCAATTTTTACCTACAATTTCGAATTTCCTAAAAATTTAAATTATGTCTTGTATTATGGTTTCTCGCCAAGGGCTTCGAAGGCCTGTAGGCAGTGCTGTTTTATTTATATTATTTGGGTTTGTCAGATAGGTAATAAATATTTTATTGCGTTCTTATGAGTACCAATTCAATCGTTTACCGACAAATTCAGTCGTAAAATAATTTCCTTTGTCTACAAACTATACATATGGCCACCCACTTGCCTGTTATAAAATTTTTAAGAAACAGTTCGCCCATCCTAATCGCTTGTAAAGTTATAAAATGTTTTCGGGATGGCCAAACCATTGTAAATTTTTCTAATTTTTATAATGTTTTTCACTAAAAGTGACTAGAATTTGATATAAAATAAACAAGCTACAATTGCCGATTATTTTTCAAGACTAAATAAGTAATTTTCTTATTAAGTATATTATGTATTTTAATATTTTAATACGAAAATATTTAAATAATCTATATATTGCATACATTTCATATTAACATACACACGTATTCATCCACATAATATAAAGTAATTTGGTTTTTTAATAAATACGTTACGCTATTGTATTATTGACATAAAAAGACCTAAAACCATATACATATACATATTAACATAGTATGTGCTATTATTACGTATATTCGGTACACTTATTACGGCTAGCAACCAATGATCGGATATTAGAATATCCCGGTTATAAGAATATTTTTGCTTGGCACGAAGGCTATTCCAATAAGCGGGTTCGACTGTATTGTATTTTGTTAGGCTGAAATTGTTCTTATATAAAATAGACAAGTATGTAAGTTCGAAAATGACTAATTTACAATGAATAGTGGGAGGTTAAATTATCTTATATGTAAAGCGGCTATATCGAATTTTTTAAACATTTATACCAAACATTGATACCGCCACTGTGTTGGGCATTCTGATCGATTTCCGTTTCGACCATACATTTTCTTTTTATCTACGCATTAGGTCAAAAAGTAGTATAGGGATCTGTAATATCATTACAAGACATATTTTTCGATTTCTTCCACAAATGTCTTCTTATTTGTGGCTGACATTTAATTAATACGTCATTGTTGTACATCCAATTGAGTGGACACAAGCAAAAATTTGAGTTTTTTGTCCAGCCATATGGGTAGACATACAAAATATTTTTAGTTTATATGTAGGGAGTTTATGGAAAAACGTATGTAACCTGTTAAAAGTCTCACTCGTTATTTAAAATGTTGAGCATTTCGTTTTTTATTTCAACCTCAACAAATGGTAAATATGTATCAACTTATTTTATTTAACCAATTATTTATGACGCGTGTGCATGAAATTATAATAATAGACCTGGATCCCGCGTAATAAAAAAAAATTGATTAATAGTAAGCTGAAAATTTGTTAATAGCTTAAGTGTGTCTAGTCGGACAAACTTTGATGTATGGTAACACTGGAACAGGGGAAGATTTTATTGTGGAACAGGTTAAAAATTTGTATCGTCAGATTACGAAAACGTCCCATGTATTTTGTCGGACAGAACTTCCAATTGATTTGTTACCCTTTCATTAAACTCATGCAAAAATCAGACTGCTATTACTAACCAACATGATTCCTGTCAGATGACATGTTCTTCGTGTTCCACTCATTAAAATGCCCAGTTGGTGGTAAACATCAGCCTGATTTTAATGAAATGATAGCAAATCAATTGAAAGTTCTGTCCGACAAAATACACGGAACGTTTTCGTAGTCTGACGTTCCAAATTTTTAACCTGTTCCACAAATAAAATTTCCCTTGTTCCAGTGTTCCTATACATCAAAGTTTGTCCGACTAGACACCGTTAAGCTATTAACAAATTTTCAGCTTACTACTATTTAACTTTTTTGGTATTCAGTATCCATGTCTATAATAGCCTTACAATTTTCTTACTTTATAATTCCTTACATTCTTTACAATGTCCTATACGACAACGTTGTACGAAAATGACAACGCCAAGATTTGATGAGGTGTAAGGGGTATATTGAGAAAATAACCAATACTTTTTGGTGCACATGTTATATCCAACAACCTTCTGATTATTTCCAAAGCATAGATGGTAATAGGAAACAAATACCTGAATAAAAAATGATTAATACATGAACTGCTGTATGGACGGAGAGACAGATATGAATAATTCAAAGTTTTCACTTTCTACTGTTGTAAAATATGTAGGTGAAAATAACATGTATTTAAGATTGACTTTTTGACTTATAGCTCAGAAACTGTTGTGCAAAAAAATTTTATTTTAGAAGTCATGTTAAAACCTCAAAGAGTAGGAATTGCAAGAGTTGCTAATCATCAAAAGGTACAGATATTGATTAAAAAGTAAAATATCACAAAGTGTTGCCTTAGGCAACACTCCTATCGCCAGGCAGGGTACAACAGCCTCCTTTATTCAGATGGACTTACCCAAGTTTTTTTATGTATTTTGACCAGTAAAACGAATTTTTTGGGTAACAGTTGATCCGGATGTCGATAAGATTGTTATAAATAATGAACTTGAGGAATTACATAACAGCGATTTTTCGCAAAACAAAATATTATTTTGTATTTTTTGGGTCACTGTCAGCAAAAAATTATCTTTTTCGTGTAACAAGTTTTTTCGTAAAATGCATAGTTTTCGAGATAAACGTGGTTGAACTTTCAAAAAATCGAAAAATTGTAATTTTTGAACCCGAATAACTCTTGACTAAAAAATTAAATAGCAATTCTGCTTGCTGCATTTGAAAGTTCAAGTCAAATTCTATCGGTTTTGATTATTTGCATTGCTAAAAATTAATTTTTTTATTTTTAAACAAAGCTATAAACACATAGTGTTTGAGTGATATTTTTAATGTTTTTCCCATTTAAAATCGAACGAGTAGGCGCGTCTACAAACAGGCAATTTATACGTAGCATGCATTAAAACGCATGCATTAGGCACGGGAAACACTATTTGTTTTTAGCTTTGTTTGACAATAAAAAAATTAATTTTTAGCAATCCAAATAATCAAAACCGGTATAATTTGATTTGATCTTTCAAATGCGGTAAGCAGAATTGCTATTATTTTATTTTTTAATCAAAAGTTATTCGGGTTCAAAAATTGCGACTTTTCGATTTTTTGAAAGTTCAACAGCGTTTATCTCGAAAACTATGCACCCTACGAAAAAACTTGTAAGAACACTTTTTGCTTCAAATGGTCCAAAAAATACAAAAAATATGTTTTGTTTTGCGAAAAATCGCTGTTATGTGATTCTTCAAGTTCTTTGTTTATAACAATCTTATCGACATCCGGATCGACTGTTACTAAAAGAATTCGTGTTCTACGGGTCAAAATACATAAAAAGAACTAAGTCCATCTGAATAAAGGAGGCCGTTGTACCCTGCCTGGCGACATGACTATATACTAATATAGCAAATAATATTATCTTTATTCTCACATATTATTGTTTTATTTGGCAGTTTTATCATATAACATTTTATTACTTTTATGTATTTTTCTACGCAATTATAATACTGGTATACAAAAAATGTGTATTTAGTATAAAAGTAGAAATACATGTTACAAAAAGCATTTGTTTCCTATATAAAAAATATTATTTCATTTATTTTCATTTTTTCTCTTCCTTCCGTCATGCTACAACCTGTGTACCAATTGTGACTCAAACTAATTCATCGTGTGTTTATTTCAATTTACCACGAAGTTTTAAAGCCGCTCAATCTTCATTCATCTTCTACTGATTCATCCTTCTTTTTCGTTAATTCCTTAAGTTTATTCATCTTCTTTTTAAAATTGCTCTCGATCGTAATTTTATGCTTCTCAATTTTTTTCTGCCATTTCTTTTTAAACTCTTCTATATCAAAAGATTTGTTACTTTTTAATTGCTCGCTACTTTCTTTCGAACTATCCTCATCACTTTCTTTACTTTCCCCGGACTCTTTGCTTTCAGAACTTGTTTCTTTAGATGTAGAGCAACTTATTTTCTTTTCCTTTTCTACTAATATCTTCAATCTTTTTTGGAGGTCAAATAATATTTTCAGGCATTTTTTAATTTTCATATCTTTTTCTAGTCGTTCTGCCATTTCTTCTATTGTCTGTACTTGCATTCTATATACGTGTTTCATTTCCCACAATATACTAGCTTCTTCTTCAATGATTTTATCATCTTCCACTAACACCATTTTTAATTTCTCGAGAAGCCTAATGTTTTCTTGTAAGGCTAAATCTCTTTCGTTATTCAAAATTTTGACCATTTCGTTTCTTGTTTTAGCCTGAACGAATCTTAGAGAAGCCAGATAATCAACATATTTTATTTCAGTAGCCACATCAAACCTTGATCCAGTTTTAAACTTTTCTTGGAAAGAATCTACGACTTGATTGATTATACATTGTACTTTTTGTAATCCTGTTAAAGATCCTGTCAATTTTTTGACTGCGAACGGGTTTTCTCTTTCTTCATAAAGCGTGTAGATAATAGTTTTCGTTGCTGCATTTTTAACCTGTTGTAGCTCTGTAAACTTTTCTAGAAGAGAAATTTTATCTTCAAAGTCGTTTATTTTTTTGTCCATAATTATTCTTTTCCACGATTGTACTATGGATGTTTTTATTGATTGGATTTCAATAAGATCGTCATAAATTTGATCGAATTTTGTACAATCCATATACACTAACATGTCAATGTCACCGAGCAATTGGGATATTTTTTCTTTCACTGCTTCAAGCGGTATTTCCGGGCTTACAGAATCCTTTTTATTTCTTGCTCTTAATATTACAGAATTTATTTTTTGCAAGTTAGCTTCTTCAGATGAGTTGTAAGGATCAACTGAACTATTCTCTATAGAATTTTGAACACCTGCAACGTTTTTTCCCTTTTTAAGAAATATTGGCCTCTTGTAGCCATTTATTTCCATAAAAGGCAAACCGTTATTGTCAATAATTACTTTCGGTTTTATAGGCTCTATAACAATCTTTCTCTTAAGCTCTTCCATAGAGTCATTATGACTTTTCTTTGTGTCTTTAGCTTTACCACCTTTTTTGCGCTTTCTTACAATATCTGAGGCCTGTTTTTTTATATCATCATATAAATGTTCCACAATTTTTCTTTGTTCTTTACTATTATCAAGATGATTATGTTTCAGTTTAAATTTTCTTGTTGGTTTAGCAGTCCTTTCAGGTTTTTCCATTAGTTTCCCTAGTTTTTCCCTTAATAATTCTTCTACCTCGTCGTCATCAACCATTTTCAATATATATCGTTTCTTTCTTACTTTATTTTCAGATTCCTTTGGAAAATTTGTATCATTACAAGGATTAATTACATTGTCATCAGCTACTACTTTAGTATCCAAACTTCGCTTAAACCTTTTTCTTTCGACAATACTGTCGAGGAAATGATCAACTGGGCCATAATGATCAAAATCACCGATCATGTCACTAGTGAAATGCAAAAAACCTTTTTTTAAGTTCTTTCCAAAATCCTTAAAATATCTTTTAGTGTCCACCATCATTCTTGGGACGGCTCCTACTATTGGAAGAGGATTCAGCTCCTCCTCTTTTAAATTTTTGAGTACTTTTGCTGGAAAAGTTAGTATGTTTAATAGAGGATACTCTGACACCCATTTCTTTTTCTTGTGTGGTATCATTAGATTTTCATAATCTACTTCGCTTTCACTTTCACTCTTTATATTGTTGTATTTCTCCAGTTCTTCTCTAATGGCTTTTCTAATAATCTCTTCCCTTGAGTCATGTATACTATTTCTTCTGCCGCCAACAATATCGTCTTCTTCAGAATTCTCTTGATAATCGTAGTCAGAGTAGTCATCTATCTCATTACTTTCAAAACTCTCCTTAAGCCTTATTTGATACAATGGTAGAGACAATGCATCAGAATCTATTATTATCGATCTCTTTGTTCTATGATTCTCCATTTTAGTATCATCTATTGTATTATCATGTGTTTTTGCTCTTTTTTGGCCTCTATTAAGTTTCTTTAGTTTTAAAAGAAAACGAGCTTTCTCTTTTTCGGACATACCAGATTTACTTTGATAGTTGCTGAATTCATCTAATACTTCATATGAGCTAACTTCAGACATCCACTTTTTCCCTGAATTGACTTCTTGTTTTCTTCCAGGTGGTCGGTGTTTCAAAATATATTGATCCTCATCTGATTCTGAGTAGTGGTACTGGTACCGTGAACGATCATTTTTGTAGCTTATTTGAGGTTTTTGTAGACTCTCTACAAAATTTTCTGTTTCTCTATCAACCAATTGATTATCTACGTATATTCTTGGTCTATTGTATTTTTTTAAATATTTTTCTTCTCCACTATATTTGTTTATGTATCTATCTTCGTTAACATATTTTTTTGATATTCTCTTGTGGTCAGCGAATTGTTTTGGTACTTGCTTTAAAGTCGCTGAACCAAAAACTTTATTTTTTATAGCATCCATATTTTCCTTATGTTTTTGAGCTAAATGTTCTTTAAGAGTTAATTTTGGAGGAGGTAGATTGTACATATTTCGTAGCCTTGGATCTGGATGGGTCATAGCCATGCTATTGACCGTTTTTATAATAGGCTCTTTAATAAACTTAGGTAACATATTCATCATAAATTTGTATCCATTTTGAAGAATTGGTAATTCCCTTTTATTACGGGAATGTGGTTGGCCAAGTGGATCAGTAACATTTTGTAATGTAGGAAATGATATTTTGGAAACATACCTGACGTGTGGATTGATAACTGGACAAGAGATGTGTCCACAACATGTAGGAATGACACGTTCTTGATGATGAGGATGATGTCCATGGTGACTATGATGAGGATGAACGGCTAAAAATATAGATAAGAATATTAATTCAAACATTATTTCACACACAAATTTTTTAATTTTAGCGCATCTTTTAGTATAAAACATTTTTGTACAAGAAAATAATCCAATTCAGAATAAAAGAAGCTAATAGAAGAATATCTCAAATGGGGTCTTGAAGTCAATATCAAGAAAACTGAAGCCATGTGTATTGGAGTTACAAAGCAGTCCATTACATTAGACAATGGGGTAGAAATTAAACACTGTGATGAAAAATACAAGTACCTGGGTATGAAGGTAACTCAAGATGGAACAATCGATGCTGCTATAAAAGACAGAAACATACAGGGTACAAAAGCCATATTCATGATGAATGGCATTCTGGCATTCAAATATTATCTAAGCGAACAAACAGCTCATATACAACACCACACTTAAAAGTGAAATCACATTAAGGCAATGAAGTTTGGCCACTGAATCAAAAAACAGAGCAAATGTTAGTAGTAACAGAAATGGACTTCTGAGGAAGAGCAGCAGGCAAATCAAGAAAAAAATGGGATATCAAATGAGAGACTACGAGATATTCTGGGAGTCACACATACAATAATTGATGACATAAAAACAAAACAACTAATACGATACGGGCATGTACAGAGAATGCAAGATGACAGCATCACTCAACAAATTTTGGAGTGGACACCAGAAGGGAGAAGGAAATGAGGAAGGCCGAGAAGAAGTTGGAGGGAGGGAATTGAAAAAACACTAGAGGAAAAAGAAATCCCTCCAGGTCTATGGTTAAACAGAGATGGATGGAGGTTAGGAGTCGGAAGGCCTCGGAGAACGCTGTAGAACCAGTGGACGTATGGAGCACCCTCTCTTTCTTCCAATATCTTCATGAAAGACATACAAAAGAAATTTCACAATCGGTTAAAAAATTAGTGAGAACTAAGAATTTGACTTTACTTGTCTACTAAACAATAAATAATTGCATTTGCCTATAGACAAGAGACTAAGAGTATATGTATCTAAAAAAATTATCCAAAAGTTGTGCCCTACCATACCCCGAGTAATGGTTATTGACTGATTTTAAATGACTATAACATAAAACTCTAGGCAACAAGTTTCACTCTGTGCACCAGGTACCTTGGAGACCATCGCCGACATGAAATTCGTGCTCAGCGACCCTCAAAACCTCCGAGTAATGGTTATTGACTGTTTTTTAATGATTATAACGTAGAAATCTCGGCGACGAGTACCATCCTGGGCACGAGGTACCTCGGAGACCATCGCCGTCATGAACTTTATATCCAGCGACCCCCAAAACCCCAGAGTCTAAAAATTGAACTCATTTCCGTTAATATTTCCCGAGTTGTAAATTGTTACAATTGTGTACTTTAAAAATATATTTTTCTTATGCGCAAAATGCAATTTTCATCTCCCGGGGGTGAATTTAGTTCACAAAATTTCTTGACGCTCTCTCGAATCGAATGCAAAAGTTGCATGACGATTCATCTTACTGCACAAAATGCTTAGGTTGATTGCTTGGTTGCCTCGCCTAACAAAAGAATATCCGACTTCGAAATTTAAACTAGGTATACACTGTGTCAATTTTAAAACTTACAATGGGCTATATTTCATGAACAAAAGCTGATATCGAAAAATGCTTGAAACGGTTTTTAGGAAAGTACGGGGGAACTAAAATGATATAAAAGAGAACTCACCCCCGTCAACCCCCTAGGCTCCACCCACCACAACCAACAAATTTTAAATTGCAAACCCCTACTTGTGATACATCATTTAAAAGGTTATAAAAAATGCTATCCAATGATATAAATAATAATTATAGAGGGTGTTAATATCAGCCGGCTTCTTCTTCTTCTTCTTCTTCAGTTTATTGGCCTCCACCTACTTGGGTATTTGGCCAGCTCATCGTCTCGGAACAAGGGAAAAATCCCTTATTCACTTACAATTTGGAGTTAGTACATTGTACAAATTGTTTCTTCTTCTTCTTCATCTTTTTCTTCTTCTTCTTTAGTTAACTAGTAATTTTGGTTGGTGTGGGACAAACATGACAAGATAAAAAAAATTTCACGCTAGCGGCAACCTCTCTTTCCTTGTCTAAGGGGGCAACTGTCTATCAATACACAATCTTCTTTTTCTTCTTTGATTTAGTAGAAATTTTGAGTTGGCATGGGACAAATACAAAATCTTAACTTTTTTTTTCAACGACATTAAACTTTTTTCTCTCGAGGGCAACTGCCGACTACTACACAATCTTATTCTTCTACTTCTTTTTTAGTTTACTGGCAATTTTGAGTTGGCATGGGACAAATTCAACAGACACAAACTTTGCTCTCAGGGGCAACTGCCGACCATTACACAATCTTATTCTTCTACTTTTTTTTGAGTTTACTGGCAATTTTGAGTTGGCATGGGACAAATATATCAGCCGGCTTACTATGACTTTTATATTTGTAATGCTATCTCCCGGACTATTATTGTGAATGATAAATGTCCGTCGGTACATTTTTTTGTATAAAAACTTAATTTGCCGTTTTTTTGGTTTCTGTCAGATACAATAATTTTTGGTTTATTTGAGACTTTTAAATGTCATTAGCTTTCATCATTTGTACGATCGGTACTGTCATTAAATTGCAGTTGTCACGATGGTTTACTTTACAGTATACCTTAACGCGTGGAGAAGTCACGTGTACGTCCGCGATTTAGTTGAAAAGTTTAGAGAAACGGGATCAGTGCAAAATAAAAAAAGGGATGCCCCAAGATTACTGAATGAAGCATCCCAAATTGAGGTCCTTGGAAATTTTGCAATAGAGCCTACTGCATCAACACGTCAAGTATCAAGTATCTGCAATGACAGGACTTTCACATGAGTCGGTTAGAAAGGTGTTGAAATTACATAAGTTTCACCCGTACAAAACACAAATTATTCAAGAACTAAGCGATGGATCATCATCGATGGACCGACGAATTGAGTTTTGTGAACTCATGACTGAAAGGATCCGCGTTGAACTGATATTGTTCAAAAATATTTGTTTCACTGATGGATGTACTTTTATGCTGAATGATAATGTAAATAAACAAAACTGTCGGTACTGGAGTGATGCGAACCCGCATCGATTCGGAGAAGGTCACACTCAATATCCTGAAAAACTCAATGTTTGGGAAGGAATATTAGGCGATGCTATAATTAATTGGCCTCTTGTTCATACCAGGCAATTTAAGTGGCGACATTTATCTCGATATGCTGGAAAACACCATCGAACCTTGAATTGTGCATGAATTAGAGAACCAAAGGGACGACCAAGGGAACCTAGTTCTAGACGAAGATTTGCTGCACTTCCAACAAGATGGAGCACCTCCTCACTAGCTCCAGTTAGACACTGGTTAGATACTAATTATCCGAACAAATGGATTGGAAGGAGCGGTCTTATTGAGTGGCCACCGAGATCACCAGACTTACCGCCACCTGACTTTTTTCTATGGGGTTACCTCAAGTCAGTTGTTTATAAAACTCAATCTGCGTGACTTGAGGAATTGCGAGAAAGAATTACGGAAGCATGTCGCGCTATTACAAGAACAAAATTTGCCAAAGTTCGTGCAGAATTTGAAAATAGGCTGTATTATTATTTACAAAACAACGGAATCTACTTTAAACATTTATTTAATTGACATTTTTAACAAATTTGTAGTTCAACAAAAACCTTATTAAATTTTTCATCTAATTCAAAGTTTCACAGTTATTGCTTCACCCTGTTTAATTATTATTTATACCATTGGATAGAATTTTTTATAACCTTTTCAATGATGTATCACAAGTAGGGGTTTGCAATTTAAACTTTTTTGGTTGTGGTGGGTGGGCCCTAGGGGGTTGATGAGGGTGAGTTCTCTTTCGTGTCATTTTAGTTCCCCCTTACTATCCTAGAAACGGTTTCAAGCATTTTTCGATATCAGCTTTTGTTCGTGAGATATAGCCCATTTTAAGTTTTAAAATTGACACATTGCATATAACATCTTTTAATTATGTACTTACATGGACATGGACATGGTACAACAACTCTGTCTAATTTAGTTGAAAGACATGGAAGTGTGGGGCATGGTTGTGGTGATGTATGACAAGGCTGTTCTACCCTTACTGGAACTATTTTGTAGCCCTCATCGTCTTCATAATAATCATCTTGAGGATAGCATGCCATTGCGCCATCCATATAGCAAGATCCTGTATGCGAATGTCTATAGGGGTAATAATGGCCCTGGGGGTAATGTCCGTGACCACGGTGATGATCAACGCAAACAGGTTTGCAGAATGGTTGAATCTGAAAGAAATTAGTGACATAATTACTTTTTTTATTGATTAAATAAAAGTATATCAAAATATATTGTATATGTTTTTAAAAGTTTGCTCGATATCATGGGCAGACGGTGGACTCAGGACTCGAAACTCATGACTTGGTGAAGTTCTTTCATTCGGTGCTAATCTGAGACAGTGAGTTTGAGTTTTCTCATACCTGATACGGTGCCTCACAATATCTAATAGGGAACGTTCTAAGGGTATAAATACCAGAAGGCATATTTACCAGGGGCGGCTCGTGATAGTAGAAGGTGGTGAGGCACACTACACCTGAGGAATTCTATTATGATGGTTAGCTTCTCTTTAATGACCGGAAAGTCGATTTTGTGACGTCATAACGCTAGGACGAAGCTAGGACAAATAACCCGGACAAAAAAATCCCCACAAATTATCCCTGGACAAAAAATCCCCAGACAAATAATCCCCGGACAAAAGATCCCCGGACAAATAATCTCCGGACAAAAAATCCCCTCAAACAATTTTTCCCTGTGGATTTTGATTAAAATCTACTTACCAATACTGGAAATTCACCTCCGCATATTGGTGATGGCACTTCGGGCCTATCGGGAATCTCCACTCTTGGTTGACATGCTGGATATCCACCCTGATAGCCGCCGATACTTGGGTAACCAGAATCGCACCGGTAAATCACCTTTACAGGTGCTTGTCCAGGTGCTCCTGGTACTTCCCCTGCCACTGTCAAATGCTTTGAACACTGAAATTGGATAATATTGTAAAGTAACATTTTTACATAATTATATAAGTGTGTATTAAAATTATTAATTAAAATGTATTCTGAAACTGTTTTCTTGTTGCATGTTTAATTTAGTATTACATAGGTTTATATGGACTGAGCCACATGTTGGTGTAATGAAACTTGCATTTCTTAATTAATAGTCTGGGCTGATTATCGGAGAATAGGCCATTTTTGGGAAAAGTTATTTACCAGCAATTTTATTGCTGAAATCGAATCTTATTATTGTATGTATTAATAATACAGGTATGCAAAGTCCGCAGATAGTGTGCTACTTTTTTTATAAACAAAATGGCGCCCGAACATCGTGTTTTTTTCAATTTTTGCTCTATAACTCCAAAGATTTTAACTTTACACCAAAAACACCCAAATAAAAATTCACCGCAATTAAATTCTGCATAGAGACGTGTTTTTATCGATTCACTTCGACGAAAACTTTCCCCGTAAAAAGCGGGCTTTTCCAACAAAATCTTTAATTTTCAACTAAAATTTTAGATAAGTAATTGTCAATCAATAATTAAATAACTTGGTAATGTAAAAGCTATTTAAGTATAAATTATAATTACAGAAGCCGATGGAAATTCAATGAACAATTTAGCAACAATTTAACTGTTAATTAAAAATTTACTGTCGCTATAATAACGACAATAATTATGATGCATAAGAATAACTATGTTTTTTTCATAAAAAGACACTATACCTATCTAATGTACTTTACAGAATTGAAATAGGACTATTTAAGCGGCCTCAGGAATATTTTAAAATTGTAAACAATTCTTTGGCCTATAAACAAATAGAATATCTCAGGAAATATTAAACTAAATTAAATGGTAAAAACGGCATTCGAAAAACAGCGACAGGGAGCTTCTTTTAAAAGAAAAAATGTTTAATTCTGATGAGCAGTTCCGGAGATACAACCGGTCAAATTTGACCGAAATTTACGGAAAATTTATAAACAATAGGATCATAATTTTTAAACCGTCACCTTTTTATTTTTTTCCTCTTCCTCCACACCAAATTTCGTAACCTTAAAATACTCATAACATATATTATTATAATAAAAACTATCGATATAGTGTAGGAAACAGAGGTTGAACCTTGCAAAATGGACACAAGTCCGGTTTTATTTTTTTTTTCTGGTATATTAAGGGGTGCTTATTATAAGACTAACTTTTTCTGAAAAAATTTTGCCCCGGAACCCCCCTTTTCACCCCTTTAAAGGGGGTTATTTGTGGTTTTTGCGGAACGTAGCCCTTCCTGTTTCTTTTACAAAAAATTTCTTTTATAGAAATATGAAGAGGACTATATTTTCTACGATTTATTTCCAACAGCATATGTCTATCATTCACCGTTTAGCGGGGGTGGCGCCCCAAATTTGACAAGTTTTTAAAAAAGATGTTTTTAAAAAGATATATTTTTCCCTAACTGTCACGGAAATTAAGAAGAAATCCTACCGCAATTATTCAAAAATAATTGTTTGATTTTTTGGTATAGGTTTCACTTAAGGGTAGTTGCCCTTTTTTTAATTACAGGGTGTTACATTTAAAAAAACCGCTTTTTATACCATCTGAACCGTTTATGCTAGAGTAAAAAGACTTTCAGTGATTACCCACGTACTGGTGATATTTACAAATTTGTATAATGCACCCCCATTTTTTCCCCGGAACTACCCCAAAAAAACGAAGAATTAATAAATAAAGTGATTTTCTTGGAATCCTTCACACACAATGCCCTTTATTAATATGCTTCATATATCATTTTTGCACGTTATTATTACCCATGCATGGACACCAAAAACGATTTCCTAGTGCAACCCCTGTAGCCAAAAAAAAAAATAAATAAAATGGGGGGTTGAAATTTTTTTTTCTGTTTTTTGCTTTTTGATTCATATGGGCATATGCTTCATCAATAGTGATTTTCAAAAATATATATGGTTATTGCAACATCCCTGCGGAAACCACCCCTATCCTTGAAAATATACTGCAGAAACTACCGCTATCCCTTGGCGAGGATGTTTTTACGATTTTCTCATTACCTATGCATTATTTTTAAACAAAACCTATACAAGGTTAAAGACCACTATTTACTCTAAAAATTAGGTTCTATTCATTTTTTTCGTATAAGCAACCGTTACGGCACAGTGGCGTCGTAAACCTCATATATGCTTTGTCGGGCTCCAGTTTTTGTTTTCTTTTTCGTCATCTGTTCGTTTTATTGATAAAGTACTTATGCAAAATAAAACAACACAGTGTAACCTACAAATTATGACCTATGCACATTTTACAATCTTTGCGCCCCAAAGCCACAGTGGTGGCCCAAATTCAATTTTTGCATATTTCCGCCACCTACACGCATTTTATTGCATTAATGCTACCTTAATAGCACAATATTCACCCTTAAGTAGTCGCTAAGCACTGGCAGATCCAGAAAGGGGTGATGGGGGTCATCACCCCCCCTCCTCTCAAACCAAGTGATATTATATTTAAAGATTATAAAAATAATCATTTATTTTTATAGAAATACTTATATAATATTATTATTCTTATAAAAATGGCGTTCTTTTTATACTTTAGCGACAGTGGCGGATCCAGCATCGTTAAGAGGGGTTGCCAATTGGTTAAATTTATATAAAAATAAATGCATATTTTTATAATCTTTAAATATAATATCACTTGGTTTGAGAGGGGGGGTGATCGCCCCCATCACCCCTCCCTGGATCCGCCACTGCTTAGCGACTACTTAAGTGTAAATATTGTGCTATTAAGGTAGCATTAAGGCAATAAAATACGTGTAGGTGGCGAAAATATGCAAAAATTGATTTTGGGCCACCACTGTGGCTTTGGGGCGCAAAGATTTTAAAATGTGCATAAGTCATAATTTGTAGGTTACACTGTGTTGTTTTATTTTACATAAGTACTTTATCAATAAAACGAACAGATGACGAAATAAAAAACAAAAACTGGAGCCCGCCAAAGGATATATGAGGTTTACGGCGCCACTGTGCCGTAACGGTTGCTTATACGAAAAAAATGAATAAGACCTAATTTTTAGAGTAAATAGTGGTCTTTAACCTTGTATAAGTTTTGTTTAAGAATAATGCATAGGTAATGAGAAAATCGTAAAAACATGCTCGCCAAGGGATAGTGGTAGTTTCTGCAGTATATTTTCAAGGATATGGGTGATTTCCGCAGGGATGTTGCAATATCCATATATATTTTTGAAAAGCACTATTGATGAAGCATACGCCCATATGGATCAAAAAGCAAAAAACAAAAAAAAATTTCAACCCCCCATTTTATTTATTTTTTTTGGCTACAGGGGTTGCACTAGAAAATCGCTTTTGGTGTCCATGCATGGGTAATAATAACTTGCACAAAATTATATACGAATCATATTAATAAAGGGTATTGTGTGTGAAGGATTCCAAGAAAATCATTTTATTTATTAATTTTTCTTTTTTTGGGTGGTTCCGGGGAAAAATGGGGTTCCATTATACAAATTTGTAAAAAGCACCAGTACATGGGTAATCGCTGAAAGTCTTTTTACTCTAGCATAAACGGTTCAGATGGTATAAAAAGGGGTTTTTAAAAATGTAACACCCTGTAATTAAAAAAAGGGCAATTACCCTTAAGTGAAACCTATACCAAAAAATCAATCAATTATTTGTGAATAATTACGGTGAGATTTCTTCTTAATTTCCGCTACAGTTAGGGAAAAATATATATATTTTTAAAACATTTTTTTTTAAAACTTGTCAACTTTGGGGCGTCACCCCTGCTAAACGGTGGATGATAGACATATGCTGTTGGAAATATGTCGTAGAAAATATAGTGCTCTTCATATTTTTATAAAAGAAATTTTTTTTAAAAGTTACAGGAAGGGCTACGTTCCGCAAAAACCACAAATTACCCCCTTTAAAGGGGTGAAAAGGGCGGTTCCGGGGCGAAATTTTTTCAGAAAAAGTTAGTCTTATAATAAGCACCCCTTGATATACCAGAAAAAAAATAAAACCGGACTTGTGTCCATTTTGCAAGGTTCAACCTTTGTTTCCTACACTAATAATACGTGTGAAAATTGCCAAAAATAGCAAAATTCCAATCAAAAATTAGGTTGGAGAAAATGTAACCCTTAAAGTTCAAAATCGGTATACGTTAAAAAAATGCATTTTCTCGGCTTCTCATGGAGCAATTTCCTTCATTCTTTTTTTGTTCCCAAGTAACTCGAGTAGAGCCATCGAACTAACGCATTATTAAATGTCAGACTTGCTGTTGTTTTGTTATAATTAATTAATTTATTTATTATAACACAAAATTTTAATTTGTTTAAATAAAAATTGTTTAAATAATTATACAGCTTTATGAGAATATTTATGTTTTTAACTTTAAAAGGTACGCTTGTAGTAAGTTTATGTAAGAAAAAGCCTACAACTGGAAAAAATATGTAGTTTTATGTTCTTATAAATAAATTAATCTATTATATCAAAACAAAAGCAAGTCTGACATTTAATAATGCGTTAGTTCGATGGCTCTACTCGAGTTACTTGGGAAAAAAAAAGAATGAAGGAAATTGCTCCATGGGAAGCCGAGAAAATGCTTTTTTTAACGTATACCGATTTTGAACTTTGAGGGTTGCAGTTTCTCCAACCTAATTTTTGATTGGAATTTTGCTATTTTTGGCAATTTTCACACGTACTATCGATAGTTTTTATTATAATAATATATGTTATGAGTATGTTAAGGATATGAAAATTGGTGTGGAGAAAGAGGACAAAAATAAAAAGGTGACGGTTTGAAAATTATGATGCTATTGTTTATATCTTTGCCGTAAATTCTGGTCAACTTTGACCGGTTGTATCTCAGGAACTGCTCATCATAATTAAAATATTTTTTATTTTAAAAGAAGCTACGTGCCGCTGTTTTTCGAATACCGTCTTTACAATTTAATTTAGTTTAATATTTCCCAATATATTCTATTTGTTTATAAGACAAAAATTGTTTATAATTTTAAAATATTCCTGAGGCCGCTTAAATAGTCCAATTTTAATTCTGTAAAGTAGATGAGATAGGTATAGTGTTTTTTATGAAAAAATCATAGTTATTCTTATACATCATAATTATTGTCGTTATTATAGCGACCGTAAATTTTTAATTTACAATTCAATTGTTGCTAAACTGTTCATTCAATTTCCATTGGCTCCTGGAATTATAATCTATATAGAAAGGGCTTTTACATTACTAAGTTATTTAATTATTGATTAACAATTATTTATCTAAAATTTTAGTTGAAAATTAAAGATTTTGTTGGAAAAACCCGCTTTTTACGGGGAAAGTTTTCGTCAAAGTGGATCGGAAAAAACATGTCTCTATGCAGAATTTAATTGCGGTGAATTTTTGTTTGGGTGTTTTTGGTGTAAAGTTAAAATCTTCGGAGTTATAGATCAATAATTGAAAAAAAAACACGATTTGGGGGCGCCATTTTGTTAATAAAAAAGTAGCACACTATCTGCGGACTTTGCATACCTAGATTATTAATATATACAGTCATAAGAATCGATTTCAGCAATAAAATTGCTGGTAAATAACTTTTCCTTGTATTTTGCTAATTAGCCCAGAGTATAACTATTGTTTGACGTTTCGATTTCCACTCGGAAATCCTTATCAAAAATGAAAAAGAAAATTACAGCGATTATTTTTTAATGATTTTAACTTCCAACCGTATAGTAAGATTTTTGATCACGTGTTTAATTCTGTCCAATCAGATTAAAAATATACTGGGAATAATCTACTGTAGAAAATGTTGAAATGTCACATTTTTTAAGCCGTACCTTGCATTTGTTAGAGGAGTCAATTTTATTTTTTTTTATTATGTAAAAGAGATGAGTAGGAGCTTAAGTTCAAGTTTTGCGGTCGCCACCCTTGTCCCCCGGTCGCCATCTTTAAAAAGGGGTGCAAAGGAGTTTCGGGCTATATCTAGTAAACTGCCAACCCTACGTAAAATCTAATTAAACATAAAATGTAGCAAATTATATTGTCTACAATTTTGTTTCTATTACTTTTTATCGTCAAGTGACCAAGAAAAAAGATATAAACAAAAATAATTAAAAAAATTTATAACTTTAATAATTTTAATAATTAATAATTTTAAGTTATAACTTTTTTTCAGTTCATTTTACAATAAAATAACATTATACCAATTTTTTGTAGACGGTTTTTCAGCTAACAATTTCCACTTTAAATTTGTTTAATTCTATTTATTTATCTAGGTTTTACAGCGCTCCAAACTTGGCCAGATTCTCAAATGCTCATAGGGATCAAATAAAAACAAAACGTTAGGCTTACTTTTCTATCTATATATTTTTGATTCATACAACTGATTATGATTTTAATATTCCTATGCTATTATTAATATATTTTTGACCTTTCTCTCCACTATAAAACTTAGAACCCTAAGCATATATAGAAAAGGCACAAGAAGTTGTTTGAGGACAAATTCGCCAGTCCAGAAGATGAATGACGCAACCGAAAAATGCAAAATTCTTCAGAAGAGCAAAAAACGATTTTTGAATATTTAAAATAGGGATTAAATTAAGGGTAATCGTCCAGGAGCATCGGTATGGCGTTTGTTTTTTGACAACGATGGCTTTTATTTTCATCGATATTGGTTCGAATTTCCTTATCTTAATTTAATCGCCCCATTTCCAACCCTATGTACAGTTATGAAGATATTGATGAATACGTGGAAAAGATAAAGAGCTATATTTATAACGTATAGAGAGGAAAAAGTTATAGTTGTAGCAGACGTAAATGCAAAATCAATATTGTGGAATTTAACTCAAACAGATCAAAAAGGATTATTAGTAGAAGATATGATTAATGAACTAGGGTTGATAGTACACAATAAACCAGGAAACCCACCAACTTTTCAGAACAGAGCTGGTGCGGCTAGCAATATAGATATAACAATATCAAATGTTGCAGTAGCACACCTAGTTAAGGATTGGAAAGTGATGGAGCATGCAACAATAAGTGATCACAACCTTATAACTTTCAATCTTAATAACCTGAATCCACGTAATACGGAAATATCTTCGGTGAGATACAATATAGGTAAAGCAAATTATGAACTATTAAAGTCTGAGTTTCGACCACCTTGTCTGATACAAAGGGGATCTAATATAAATATTGCAACAAAAGAATTAACCAAACAAATTAAAAAAGCAATGGATATAGCAATACCAAAAATAAAAGAAAATAGTAAAATAAAAAACTCAGCCTGGAAAGAAAACCTCACAAGAATTAGAAGCAGAGTTAGATATGCGCGAAAGCGATATCAACGATGTGGTATCTATCTTGAGAGGCAAATCCTTCTAGGTGAGTATAGAAGACTAAAACAAGAATATAAACAAGAAATAAAAATAACAAAAGCTAAAAGTTGGTAAACCTTCGTATCAAGACACTTAGAATTAGATATGTGGGGAATACCATATAAAATAGTTTCTAAAAAAATTAGATGTCCGACAATGCTTTCTACTTTAAAAAAAGAAGATGGAACATTTACAGAAAGTTGGGAAGAATCGGCCGAAACATTACTTAATGTATTATTACCTCCAGATAAATTAGAAGGAGAAACATTAGAACAAAGAAATATAAGAGAAGAAATGATACAAGAATACCAAATAGAAGAAGAAAGAGAAATAGAGGAATTCACAGAAGAAGAAGTATATGAAAGTATGAGAGAAATGAAAAGAAAGAAGGCACCTGGACCGGATAATATTCATGTTGAAATACTTCAAGCATTGTCGGAACAAATAATTCCAGTACTAACATCATTATATAATGAATGTCTTAGACAAAGAAGGTTTCCCAATAATTTTAAACAAGCAGAAGTTATAATAATACGTAAAGGGGAAGATAAAGATCCTGCCTTACCGAAATCATATAGACCGGTATGTTTATTGAATACAATGGGAAAATTACAAGAAAAATTACTATGTAAAAAATTAAATCAAATAAGAACAGAAATTGGATTACATCCTGGTCAGTATGGTTTTAGGAAAGGTAGATCAACAGAAGATGCAATAAATAAAGTATTTGAAATAGTAAACTAAAGCATAAAAAAGTATGTTTTAATGATCTTTATAGACGTGTCTGGGGCTTTTGACAATCTTTGGTGGCCGTCATTCTTTGAAAGACTTCGAAGAATGAGATGTCCAAAGAATCTGTACGGAAGTCTCAGAAACTACTGTCAAGACCGATATGCAAGCCTAAGCTGTCCAACAGGAAAAAAGACAAAACATATCACAAAAGGATGTCCACAAGGATCAGTTTGTGGACCTATGTTCTGGGATGTAATGCTAGAGGAACTGTTGGAACAATTGACTATAGATCCTGAAGTGCTTGGAAGCATGGCATATGCAGATGATTTGTTGTTGATCATAGATGCAAACTCAAGAAGAGAATTAGAAAATAAATCAAATGAAGTATTAATAAGAGTAAATGATTGGATGAATAAAGTAAAATTAACAATATCAGATTCAAAAACAACATATAGTTTAATAAAAGGAAATTTAGAAAGAGATCCAATTATAAAAATTAGAGGGAAAACAATAAAAAGAAAAATGGAAACAAGATATTTAGGTATTATAATAGACGAACAAAAATTATTTACAAAACACATGAATTGTGTCTGTGAAAAGGCAACAAAGATCATGCATAGCATTGCTAGTCTGGCACAGAAGGAATATAGAATTTCGTTCCGACAGATGAGAATATATCTAAGTACAATACTTGCATCAATTGTAGGGTACGGTTCAAGTGTATGGGCACATAGATTAATAAATAAAAAAAATGCAGAAAAATTAAATAGAGCTCAGAGAGGATTTCCTGTAAGAATGACGGGAGCATTTGGAACAACTGCAACACAGGCACTCACAGTTTTAACTGGAGTAATGCCAATGCATTTAGAAACACAAAAAAGAGCATGTAATTATTGGCTAAAAAAAGAAAAATATGAAAAAATAATACAAATAATAGGATTAGATATAAGAAATAAAAGAGAATTAAAAGAAATAATAAATAGAAAAAGACAAAATGAATGGGGTAATTCAACAAAATCTAGACGTTTATACAATTTTATACCAATATTAGAAAACATTCCAAATTATTTTAATCCAAAACAAGGTTTAATACACTTTTTAACAGGACATGGACCGTACCCAACATATTTGGAAAGATTTAACTTAAAAGATGATGCATATTGTGAATGTGGAGAACTAGGTACACCAGAACATATAGTGTTACCAGGGCCCCCGCTACCATATGTGCAAAGTGTGCAATGCACACGGGCGCCAAAACCCAGGGCCAAAAATTGAAAAAAAAAACTAATTTTACAACAAAAGTTGAGAAATTAAATAAAATTCGTTAAAAAAACAAAGATTGTACTTAACAACTTTATTTTTACCAAATCTACTGTATTTACCTCAAATAATGTAATATTCCATACGTTTTTGTACCCGTGTTTTTGTACTCGCCATAGCTGTTGAGACACGATAACTTCAATAAAAAAAATAGAATTAGGTATATAAATGCACACGAAACATATTTAAATTAAGTGACAGCGATCTTTTAAAACTTTCTTGAAGATCGACTGACAGATCAGGGTAATAAGGATATAGACTACAATCATTTGTTTTGAAATTAAAGCGTTAAAGTTATTTTCATTACTTGATGATACTGAGCCCTTAAATATTTTACAATATATTTGAAAACCTCCAGCTCTTCAAAAGTAGGCATTTCACTAAGAATTATTTTGACATTGCCTAATCTATAGTATTTTTACTACAAAAACGTTATTACGTAGGTCAAAATTTTTGACGTAAGAGAACTGTCAAAACATTAGAATGTGACTTTTCATTATTGCCATGTCTATTATAAACATGGCAATAATGAAAAGTCACATTCTAATGTTTTGACAGTTCTCTTACGTCAAAAATTTTGACCTACGTAATAACGTTTTTGTAGTAAAAATACTATATAGCTTTTGGCGAGCGATCTTTTTCAAAATTAAAAATCATTTAAGGACAATTCTTCAAGAAAGAGTGCCTGGGCTAGCAATTTTAGCAATTGAACAATAAATGTTTGATGGTATAAATTTTAGCGATATAATTAATGAATTTGCAACAGAAAATATCGCTACTACAATAATTGTTAGCTACTTTTTTTAAAACACTTTTCTTTAGTTCAATCGTTTGTGTCAAATACGTTAATTTGACTGCCTTTTCTTCAATGCAAATGAATGAAAATTTGCAGACATATGCATCCCCGGGAACAATACACGAATAGTCAATAAATTTTTTTTATATTTATTAATTGTTTAAATAAAAAAAAGAATTTAATGGAAAATGCTTAAATTCTCTTATTTTTTACAATGTAGAAACTTGAAACTTTTACAGATTGTAGATAGTTATATAAACTATACATAATTTCACTTTTTACGTTAATTGTTTACGTTACCCTTCATAACTTAACAATAAAGTTTCAAATTTTTTGCCGATTCCGACTACTTTTTTCATGTTTGTCTATTACAGTTTTCGCAGTGTTTCCATCTCTTCTAGTGATTACTATTACACGGTGTAGATTTTGATATAAAAAAAATATGAAAAAAAATTGATTTTAATTTAAAAAATGTATGAAGAAATTACAGAAAATGTACAATGTATGTATCAAATAATGTTGAAATAAATTCAAAAAATGTGTCTGTCATATACATCCTTTTTTAAACATGACGATATATTTTAATGTTTGAAAAGTGTAAGACTGAAAACTAAAATATAAAAAATATATCAAAAAATTTTAAGAAACGCTTTTCTTTAGTTACGTGTGACTAAAATTAAAAATATTATAAATGCCTTATAGGGCGCCAAAATCCTTTTTTGCACACAGGCGCCAGTAGCCCTTACGGGGGCTCTGAGTGTTACATTGTGAAAATACTATAGAAAATGAAGAACATAGTGAAATGAGAAGAAGATTAGAAAGAATTGAAATAAGAGATATATTACAAAATGAAGAATATTTTGAAATATTAAACAATCTCACACAAATAATATCTAAAAAACAACAAGAAATCTATAATAATAGAAGAAGACAACCAATAATCCAACCCTGATGAAGTTGAGTAAGATAAAGTTAAAATAAATAAAATAAAATATAAATTCCAAAATAGATATTTACAATTATAATAATAATAATTCAATATAAAATAAATAAATTAAAATAATAATTCAATACATAATTCATGAAATTAAAAAAAAACTACCAACTCTCTTCTGAAAATAGAGGGACTGTCTTTATAACTTAGAAGGGAGTTGATAGTACCAAAAATATTTTAAATTGTTTATTTAAATTTGTTTGTTAAACGTAATTAATAGATTATGGCAAATTGTTAATTGTAAAAATAGATTTAATAGTAGAGTAAAAAATGTAAAAATATAAAAAAAAATATCTGTAATCCCATCAGGAAAAAACGACCTGGATTAGTCACTAGAGGCCAGGTCATATGTATAAATAATAAATAAATAAAAAATAAATAAATAAAATAGTCCTATGTACAGTTACGTCATTATGCATCTGAAACAAGGTCTAACGTAGCGCGTATTTAAGTAACGACGCAACTACCCTATAGTGGCTCAGTACATTTTTACAGTTCGGTTGTTTTTGTATCATCTGTACATAATATTTTAGAAGTTAATTCGCAATAAACAGGAATTGAGAAATTTTGCAGTTACGTCATTCTTCCTCCATACTGGACTGAATATATAGACCAGGGCGCATCTGTAAAAATATTAGTACATTTGGACGTTGAGAGGTGAATCAATTTTTTTTTCAGAAATTTATTTTTTCTTGGTTTTTTGATTATAACTTTAAAAGTATTCATTTCCGAGAAAAGTTGTACTGACATAAAAGTTATGTAATTAAATTTCCTACAATATAGAATTGGTTAAAAATTTAAAAAATAGTCACCCTTGTTGCAAAATAGCAATAATTGTGAAAAAAACATACAAAAACAAGTATTCGCATTCTGCGTTTTTCAACCATTTATGCTACACTTAGAACCTTCATATTTCACCCTGAAAAACTTTATGATACAGTAAAATAATACTGTAAATTTCATTAAGATCAGTTTAATAGATTTTGCAAAATAAATTTTGCAATCCAGCTTTCGTAAAAAAAATTCATTTTTCAAAATGTTACAGGACTGAAAATGAAGCAGATAGCAAGTTGAAAATTTTTTTGCATATAGAAGTATACTGTACCTTTCATTTGCAATTTTGTGAAATCCAAATCGATTAACACCACGGCGTCAGGAATTTTTTTAAATAAACATTAATTATTGGTGCTACGCGCAGGGCAGTGCATAGTTTGCTCTGATTGGGCATTCCAATGACCTTTGGTAATGATTGATAAATTTTAATTTTTATTACATTTCGATATAAATAAATAAATTTGTTTATTGCAAAATAAAAACACATACTCTATCCTTTGAAATAACACTTTTATTAGCAAAAACTGTCTTTGTTCATATATTTTAACTTAAATAATAAAAGTTTATTATTTTTAAACATATGCAATTGTTTAAACAATATTTCACAAACAATAATAAAATTAGTTTGATTTTTGTGGAACTAAAATATTAAAATACAACAAAATATAGAGTAAGAAAATAATATATTAGATAAAGATTGGAAGAAATTTTGGTGGAAATCAACTTGTGTAAATCGAACACCGCTGTCCTGCGCGTAGCACCAAAAATTATCGTTTATTTCAAAAATTTTCTGACGCCGTGGTAATTAATCGATTTTAATTTTGAAAATTGCAAAAGAAAGGTACAGTACGCTTCTATAAGCAAAAAAAATTTCAACTTGCTATCTGCTTTATTTTCAGTCCTGTAAGAAAAAATTAATTTTTTTGCGAATGCTGGATTACAAAATTTATTTTGCAAAATTTATTGAACCAATCTTAATGAAATTTACAGTATTGTTTTACTGTATAATAATATTTTTCTGGATGAAATATGAAGGTCCTAAGTGTAGCATAAATGGTTGAAAGACGTAAAATGCAAATACTTGTTTTTTTATGGTTTTTTCGCAATTATTGCTATTTTGCAACTAGGGTGACTATTTTTTAAATTTCTAACCAGTTCTATATTGTAGAAAATTTAATTACGCAACTTTTATGTCATTACAACTTTTCTCGGAAATGAATACTTTTAAAGTTATAATAAAAAAACCAAGAAAAAAATTGAAATTTTCCTTCAATTTTTGACATTTTGATTATTTAAACAATGTTCCGGACCTTTTTGAGAGGGAGCATAACTCAAATATTATTATTTGATTTATTTTCAAGCAATTTCTGCAAAAAAATTTGAGTCACCTCTCAACGTCCATCTCAAAACAGATGCGCCCTGGACTAATATGCCTGCTATTAGTTTTATTATTATAATTTAATCCTGGGTGACACAGCAGTCGGTTCCCCTCTACTTAACTTATTCTTACAGTTGTGCTACCTATTTGGCCACGTAAAGTCGTATTAAAAATTGTTGAAAGTATTTTGAGTTTTATAGATAATACTATTGAGAATATTGTGGGTAAAATTTATATTTTTTGATTAGATAAGCATTTTGTGTTTTTTGTAAGCGCGCATCACCAGTGGTGGTTATTTTATTTGTAAGAAACCTCTGGGGAAAATTATTTGTCAGTGGGAAAGTCGAGCCATCTTTACTTACTGTTATGGGCGAACGTTTTTCGTCTCTTTATATGGCGGAAATAAAGACGATCCTCTGGAAACCCTAGGATACAAACGATTCGCTAAAACAGTGACAAAAAATGCATTTAATCTCTTCTCACTTCCTCCAACACAAGATGCATCCCGATTCCACAGACTCCGAGTGTATCACCAGATTCAGTCATGGCTCGGTAAACATTGTGATTCAGACGATTGGGACTGGAAAAAGCATGGAACATTTTGGATACTAATCCAAGCTTCCAAGCCTCCAGTATCCCTGAGCTTATTAAATTCATCTTTTGAAGATGCAGTGGAAATTGGAAGTGCATGTGGTTGCCAAAAAGCAGACCTCAAATGTTCAGCAGTGTGCCTCCATGGTGGTGGTGAAAGTTGCAGCAACATCGTGGACATATCAACATTAATTATTGAAGAAAATTAATTGGAAGACGAATTACCGACAATAACGCCAACTCTAACTCTCATTATACCACAAAAATTCACCTGGGATAATGATTCAGATCTTGACTCGCAGCCTGGACCATCGAAAAAAATGAAAAAATAATAACTATGATAGATCTTTTTCAAGATGTAATAATAATAATAAATAATATTATTTTGTCTAGAAATTGTTCGTGGATTAGGCCTATTGGGGATACCACACAAAAAACGCGCCTCCAGACTCTACCTCATAGGTGGGGGGAAAAGAGTCAAAAATAGCTTAATAATAGCTTAGGAATGTTAAAATTATAATAAATAAATATATATACCTCGTCCAATTTACTTACCGTTGCACGTCATCCGCGCCATAGCCTGTGACACGATACCAACACGAAATATTTAGGCGGTGGGTGTGTTCTTTTTTAGAATCAAAATGATTCTAAAGGGGAACACACCTACCGCCTAGATATTTCGTGTTGGTATCGTGTCACAGGCTATGGAGCAGATGACGTGCAACGGTAAGTAAATTGGACGAGGTATAGATGAAAAAGTATCTAAGCCTAAAGTTTTGTTGTATTCTAAAGTATTCCTATGATAATTCGAGAACCTGGTCAAGTTTGGAGCGCTGTAAAACCTAGATAAATAAATAAAATTAAACAACTTTATAGTGGAAATTATTCGTTGAAAAATCCCCAACAAAATCGCCATTTGAGAGTCCAGCCCCCCCCTCGTTTTGAGTGTCCAGCCCTCTATGCCATATAGCAGCACCGACCACACGTAGCATTTAGTAAACCTTAGTCTCAGTGTAAGGTGGAACTCTGAGCAGGTCAGTACCTTCCTGAATTTTGCTAAAGCTTGTCGAGCTTGCTCATTTTACGTTCCCACACCAGCAATTTATTTACTTCTCTTTTTGTTAGCGTCCATGTTTCGCTTCCATACGCGACTGCTGGTCGTATTATGGTTTTATATATATCTGGATTTTTGCACCTCGTGAAAGAAGTTTTGACTTCATTAGATGTTGCATTGCAAAGAAAGATCTGTTTCCTGTCATTATTCTCGTTTCAACTTCTCGCTCTAATTTGTTGTCATTTGTGATTGTTGCTCCTAGATATTTAAATTCTTTAACCACTTCGAAGTTGTGATCGTTTATAGTAATGTTTTGCCTTATTCGCCGTAGTTCTTGTTTTGAGAGGACCATGTATTTTGTTTTGTCTTTATTTATTTTTAGACCGATGTTTAATGCAGCTTCTTCAAAGCTCGAGAAAATATCCTTAATTTCTAATGTTGATTGTGATACTGCGTCTACGTCAGTGGCGTGCTGGCCATATAAATGAATCGGTGCAATCACCGAGAGGCCGCGGCCTCTTGAGGCCGGTCAGATAGGTTTTTTTACCAAAAATTTTAGATATAACAAAAAAAATATTTTTTAATTTCAAAAACATTAAAAAAAAGAAATTTTCTTTTAATTTTAAAATACAGTTTAAGTAAATGAATAAGACTATATACATAAATTATTGCTACAGATAATATTTATTTTCATACATACAAGTATATTAATTATGGTATTCCAACTTCCTTCAAATATCTAATATGTACTCTGCAGAATAGAAAATGAAAAAAAGTGCATTTTTGACCGAATTATTGGAAGTATCGCCAAACGATTTGATCAAGACAAATCGTTTTATTGCGTATAAGCCCTCTACATCCTAGAGATTTTGATACAATAAAAAAATGATATACCTTTAACGGCATTTAAATAATTTGCTTAAAAATTTTAAAAATTTATCCTACCATATTATCTGCGACTTCAATTCAAGAAGAACTCGGAGATTTTCTGATAAATGGATTGTATTAAAAATAGGATTTTGCAAATAACTGAAATTATAGAAGATCGAGTTTATGATGAATATCTACAGAAAATAGGAAGGATGATATTATTAATCTAAGTGATAACGAACATACAGTAACAAATGACAAAGTTGTTGACATCGTGAAAACTTCACTTCCCTGTGGTACTAAAAAGTGTAAAGATTGTTTATTTGGGTTTATATGACTGCAAAGTGTAAAGATTGTATAGCTTGCTGTTACGCTATTTTGCATAAGTATAACTTATATCAGTGTGCTTATCCAAATATAAATATAGTATACCTATATCTATAAACATTTATTAACTCTTTCTGTGACGCAAGTATCTTGGAAAAGAAGCTTTTCAACGTTGAAATACATAAAAAATCGGTTAAGAAGTACTTTAACAAAAGATCACTTGAAAATATTTATGATAATGGCTATAGAAAAATAAAGTATTGGCTTTATATGAGCTTAAACATGATGAAATAAATGAAATTTGCTCAAAAATCTACTTTGATACGGAAATTATTGATCGAGAGTTAAGAGTTAAGTAATTATTTTATAAAATAATTGCAAAAGAATGTTTAGATTATAGAGCTGTATTAATATTTAAATATTGTTAAATTAAAGTATTTGCACTGCACTTTTATTTGTACTATCATGTATAATTGATTTACTAAAAATCAACTTACCTAATACATAATTGAAAAATGCTCAAAATTTTATTTTACTTTTATCTTAATTCCTAAATCAGATTCATATTATATTTATTCAGAAAATTATGGTTCCTACCTTACTGCATACAATATTGTCATACATGTCATTTATTATTTGTAAGATTGCTTATTTTTAAATAAAAAAATATAGCTAATTAAAAAAAATCATTACATTCAAAGTTTTATGTTTTCTAAAAATAATTTATCTTTTCGTTTTTTTTTATTTTATAAATAACGAATAAAATATCCTGATAGATAGAAGGTAAAATGAGGATGGGAGGCTGCTTTTCTATAAAATCACCGGGCCGCTTGAAAAGTCCCAGCACGCCACTGGTCTACGTCATCGGCAAAGGCGAGTATGACTTTTGCTCCCCAAACAGTTATGTCTGGTTTGATTTTGTGATGTATTTTCCTCATGACATATTCTAAGGCCAGGTTAAACAACAATGGGGACAACGGATCTCCCTGTCTCAGTCCAGAATTTACGTAGAAAGCATTTGATATTTTTCCTCCTATTCTAACTTGTGCAAAGGAATTACACACATTTGTGTTACCGCAGCTAGTTTCTTGGGTACGCCGAGCTCGATCATTGCCTTACATAATGTTGCACGATTAATTGAATCATAAGCCTGTTTAAAGTCTATAAAGATCTGATGCTCGTCCTGATTATATTCCCAATATTTTTCAAGCATTTGTCTTATTGTAAATATTTGATCAAGTCCATCTGCCAGGCCTGAAACCACACTGGTAGTCACCAACTATTTCTTCAGCGTATGGTACTAACCTTTTTAATAATATCGAAGCCAATATTTTTTACGTAGTGTTGATTAGTGAGATTAAATTTTGTACTGCTTTTATGAATATATGCCTTTTTTACATCTCCATGTAGTTTGATTTTGAAAGACGCTTATTTTGTAACTGTTTCACACTTATTTTTTGCTGGTATATGTTTTGTCCGCAGTTTTTAGCTATTTCTGATGTGAAATTCGAGTTTGCAGAGGACCATTTAAAAATGGTCCTCTGCAATGTTCTAGTCTAGAATCTAGATAGATCGCCTTAACTTCAATACATCTCAAAAAATTTCTATTTAACATCTCAGTTTATACCAAATATTCGATAATAATAATTTCATCAAATTAAAAAAGTAGATATTAACAGATTTTTAACTGGCAGCATAAAAGTGGAAACTTGACATTTTTGGTGATTCGTAATTGAGTTGAAAGAATTCCTTTCTATTCGCGATCTCAGCATTACGTATTCCTTCAGCATTCTTTATAATTCTAAAGTATTTAAATTGACTAATCACTAAACTGTTTAAAAAAGGAATAATAAGCATCTTATTTTGGTATTCTGCCTGAGTACTGAGTATATCTTTGTTGTTTCCCATAATGTGAAAATTTCGTGGAAAAATAAAAACCAGATATATTATACAGAGTGCGTCAAACTTTTGGTTTTCTATGATTACGAATAAACTATGGCTAAACTATATAAAAGATCCATAAACGAATTAATATACCGTTGAGTTTCGGGACACATTGATTATTTCTTACCCACAAGCTGAATCTTATTTAATCCAGAATATGATGCTACAGCATTACAGTAAAAAGTTTACCATGGGAACCTGCTTTTCTACAGCAATTTGTCAACAAATAAAAAATTTCTTTTCTAATTTGAACTAATATTCTTTTGTTTATAATAAGCAGGTTCCCGTGGTAAACTTTGGGTAAACTTTTTACCGTAATGCTGCAGTATCATATTCTTTCGGTGAAAACAACATTTAGTTGTGGGTATGAAATAAACGATGTGTTTCGAAATTTAAAATTCAGACGTTTGTCAAGTCTACATATCCCAAAACGCAACGGTATATCACCTTGTTTATACATATTTTACACTCATAACTCATCTCATTATATTTTTGAAGTTATACTTCTTTAGGCGCGTTTGGTAGTAAATATATATGTGCGCGAATTCATCAAAAGTCTTGGTGCTGGGCGCAGATGAAACGTTGTACGTGCTCTGATTAAGTATTACTATGACCTGTCAATAATTGTTCAATATAGCGGTTATGGGTAAACAAATGTGGTGTATATTAGTTTTTATTGTTGTGAGGACAGAGACAAAAGTAAGTTTATAATTGTAGTGACTTTTTAAATAGTTTTTAATAGCAACAGATACGTAATTTCAAACGTTTCAGTATTGTAATAAAAAATTACATACCTATTTAGAAAATGTAAAATGGACCTACCTAGTAGGTAATGCTCCGATTTACATAATTTGATTACCAACAAAATTTCCACCAATCCTCATCTGTCTAATATATTGTTTCCTTGCTCTATGTTTTGTTGTATTTTAATATTTTAGTTCTACAAAAATCAAACTAATTTGATTAAATTCAGAGAATAAGCAACTGTCAAAAAGTTTAAAACGTTCAGTTGGTGCATCTTCCCACATGACTGGTGTGTCTAAGTGGCTAAATTCTAACCTGCCTTGATTTCCAACCCAACAACCTTAATATACGCGAGTTCGATCGCCGATGAAAATTTTTAATTTTTAATTTTTTTTATACATTTTATGATAATGTAAGTGTATTTATTATATACAGGGTGTAACGAAAATACAGGTCATAAATTAAATCACTTATTCTGAGACCAGAAATAGTTCGAATGAACCTAATTTACCTTGGTACAAATATACACATAAAAAAAGTTACAGCCCTTTGAAGTTACAAAATAAAAATCGATTTTTTCGAATATATCGAAAACTATTACAGATTTTTTGTTGAAAATGGACACGTGGCATTCTTATGGCAGGAACATCTTAAAAAAGAATTATAGTGAAATTTGTGCACCCCATAAAAAGTTTATGGGGGTTTTGTTCCCTTAAATCCCCCCAAACTTTTGTGTACGTTCCAATTAAATTATTATTGTGATACCATTAGTTAAATTCAATATTTCTAAAACTTTTTTGCCTCTTGGTATTTTTTCGATAAGGCAGTTTTTATCGAGTTGCGTCTTCTTTTTTAATATGTTTACATAAAAATTTTATGGGGGTTTTGTTCCTTTAAACCCCCCAAATGTTTGTGTATGTTCCAATTAAACTTTTAATGCGATACCATTAGTTAAACACCGTGTTTTTAAAACTTTTTTGCCTCTTTGTATTTTTTTGAGAAGGCACTTTTTATCGAGATATTACTTCTTTTTTAATATGGTTCAAAATATACCTAAAAATGTAAATCATAAATAAATTTTCATATTATTAACAAGTCTCCATAATCGTACTTAGCCATATACAAATATGTAGTGGATTTGACAAATATTCAAAATATCTCGATAAAAACTGACTTTTCGAAAAAGTACTCAGAGGCAAAAAAGTTTTTGAAATATTGTGTTTAACTAATGGTACTACAATAATAATTAAATTGGAACGTACACAAAAGTTTGGGGGGGTTAAAGAAACAAAACCCCCATAAAATTTTTATGGGGTGTCCAAATTTCACTATAATTTTTTCTTAAGATACTACTACCATAAGAATGCCACATCTCTAATAGTTTTCGATATATTGGAAAAAATCGATTTTCATTTTGTAACTTCAAAGGGCTGTAACTTTTTTTATGTGCACATTTGTACTAAGGTAAGTTAGGTTCAATCGAACTATTTTTGGTCCCAGAATATGTGATTAAATTTATGACCTGTATTTTTGTTACACCCTGTATATTTTTTTCAGAAAATACGTATTTAGTTAAAATTTTTGCCAACAATTATTGTTCAGAAATCATTTCTTTGTGGTATTTTTCAATGTGTTTGTGTTTGTTTTATTCTTTTATTTTTTAATTTTTGGTATTGTTTTAATAAAAAATTTTGTAAAGTAATGAGTATTAAAATTAGTTTAATATTTAAATAAAATATAAATAAACTGTTTAGTATATTGATTTCGTTGAAATCATATAATAAAAGTATAATTTCTTACGTGCGTACAAAGTACAGATACATTTCTTTTTTTTTTTTTTTAATTCAATGTCGGATTCTAAACGATTTTATTTTTAGTCTATTCGATTTTAAACTGACTTTCTAATAGAAAATCAAAATGAATTTGCGAATTTTTAAACTACATAAGTACAGTGGAACCTCGATAACTCGGATTAATCGGGACCGCTGCCGATCCGGGTTATCGAAATTCCGAGATAGCCGGAGAATGTGGTAAAAATTAATAAAATACGGTATACTTACATATAAACTCCGTTAGAATGGAAATAACATGAAATATATTTATAAATATGCACAGTACCTACACATCAAAATTACTGAAAAAAAAAACACCAAACACAAACGTAAGCAAACGGAAGCGAACAATACAAGACACACAATACAGTCACAACGATGTAATGTTATTTAAGAACAGTGAAAACTAAAGACCATTGTTTATAAAAGAATTTTTTAAATAGTCTTTCCTAAACAATGCTAAGACAGTTTGAAATAAAAAGGAATAAAAAGTCATTTTTACTATCGACTATCGTATAGTTCAAATTACACACATACACATCTCTCAAATATTATATTACATACATTTTTATTGTTGAAAGGTTTGTCTGATAATGAACTATTTTGATGGGAAATAAGCCACAATTAAATTGAAAAATAATTTTATTAACGTTTCGACGCCCAAATCGGGTCGTTGTCAAAATACAAAATATTGAAAATCAAAATGTTTATCTGATGAAAATCGGTCCGGGTTAGCCGGACTTCCGGGTTATCGGGGGCCGACTTATCGGGGTTCCACTGTACTTGACTTAGGCTTTCATCTTATAATTTTTGTATATTTAAATAATGTGTCCAACTTATTAAAAAATGGCTTCAAAAGCGTTATTGTTTTTTTTTTGCTATTTTTAATTGTTTGTTTTCATTTCACGCTTATAGCTTTCTATGCTTCTTACATGCGTCTAGAATAGTCCATATTCTTAAATAAGTGGTTTTGAAGCGAAAAAAAACAATTTTTTATAGTTCGTTTAAATATTGTTATAAAAAAAGTATAAAAAATTTTTGCTAAACTTGTAAACTTAGCATACTGGCGTCATATTACCTCAATTAAAACAAGTTTCAGCTTGTGATTATGTAATCGTCATTTTTCGACAAAGTCACCAGCCTATAATACAGGGGTGGCCAAACTGTGGCTCGTGAGCTCTGTGGCTCTTTGAAGGATTATTTTTGTGGCTCTCAATAAATGTAACTGAATTACTTTTAATTTTTGTGTTTCAAAATGTCTTAAATTACTGACAACAAATATAAAAGACTAATAAGTGTAACAGCAGGACTTAGACAAGGAAGCCCCTTATCACTGTTGCTATTCAATTTGGCCTTAGAATATGTAATAAGTGAAATATCATCTGAGTTGATAGGGTGATTTGCGAATCGAGGATCAAAACTATTGTTTGCTTTTGCTGATGATCTAGGTGTAGTCCCTCGTTCTACAAGAGACGTGAGAGAGGTGTTTTGACAATTCGAGGAAGAAACAAGTAGTCTGGGCCTTCGACAAAACGAAGAGAAGACGAAATACATGCTAATAACCAAACATCCAAGACCAAGAGTTAGGCAGAACATAACTATTAATGTCCACAACTTTGAAGTAGTAAAAGAGTTTAAATATCTAGCGGTGGCAACCACAGATGACAACCACATAAAAAATAGGTCCCGGCAAGGGTAGCTGCGTGGAATAGAGCATTATACTCCCTACCATTATTATTAAGATCTAAGTTGCTAAAATGAAAATCTAAAAGACTATACATGCCAATTATTCGCTCAATTTTTACATATGAGAGTGAAACATGGACTCTACATTAGGGGAAAATAGATAGGTAAGCTGCTGGTATTTGAAAGGAAAGTTCTCAAAATGATATTTGGCCCTCAAAGAGATGAATTGACACGAGAATGGAGAAGGCGACGTAATTCTGAATTGGTGGCTGTGTATGGTACTGAAAACATCGTCAGACATGTAAAAGCTAAGATAAGATGGGCAGGTCATGTGGTAAGATCAGAGGAACACAGAGTGTTAAACACAGTGTTTTTTGAGAGACGGTAGAAGATCAGTAAACCGTCCCAGAAAAAGATGGAAGGATGATGAAAAATCGAAGTATTCTGAATTAGTAACGACTACTTGTAGATTTATTGGCATATATTTGAAACAACGATTTGAACCAATTTATTTCACTTTAAAATTCGTGTAGTAAGTTTTAACCAAACAGTAAGAGAAAAATTGAATACCTTTTTTACACTTCTTTTTAAATAATTGTTTAATTGTGGCTCGCGAAAAATTTCAAATTTTGAAAAATGGCTCGGACTATCACGGAGTTTGCCACCCCTGTATAATACATAAGCTTTGAATAACGAACAAAAAACATTTTGTTGGAATTATTTTCATCACAGGTTCATCTTGCACGTGTTAACAACGTGAGATCTATTGTTTGTTAATAACAGAGACGTCCATTAATGAGTTAACTTTTATATACAAATAAAGACAGTCTTCAATCCTTTAGTGCTTATGCACTGGTAGTTATTTGCTCCTGTATATGTTAATACACTAACAAATAATTTTTGTGATTGTATTCTAATAAGTAGACCGGGGCATTTAGCACAAAATAAATCGATTTTTAAATACAGTACCTAGAGATTTGCATCTTTTTGCGTTGTGTTCAGGATGATGTCAGGAAAAAATTTTTAATAGACACAAGGGCGGATCCAGGGAGGGGGCCATGGGGGCCATGGCCCCCTCCGAGAATTTAAAAATATATAAATTTAAATATTGGCAGTTCAAATGTTCTTACTTTCAAACACATATAATATGTATAAAACAGGAGATAAATATGTTTTCTGGGCTAGAATTGAACAAAAGCAGTAACAGAAGCTTCAAGAATGACATAGGGTGTTTTATAAATCAAAATATAGATAAGTGCCAATTGTTAGAACGATTTTGGCAGCCATCAAAATCCTATCAATTTCGATATTCTATACACACAAAGAATAAAACAGAAATGAAGCGTTAATTGGATCACCAGAACTTACAACAAAGGAGTTGGTTGGTATTTTCTAACAGTCACAAGGGATTGTTTTACAAGTATTGAATTTTATTTTTCTGATGAAAAATGTGGTCATAATAAAGGGATGACAGCCGAAAGCATTGTCATGAAACCTTAAACATCTTTCGCCAAACTCATGGGCAAAGACGGAGCCATACAAATCCATGAAAAAACATCATATCACAAGGAGTGCGTTGAGGTTTAGGTGGATTTTCTACAAAGTTATCACAACCCGCAAAAGTCAGTCAAACCAGAAAGACTCTCAAAGGTCTAAACAGATACAAGAAAATAAAGAAAGACTACGACCAATAGTAGAGTCTATAGTGCTCTTAGGTCGACAAAATATTCCTCTAAGAGGCTGTCGTGATTATGGCCTTCTGGCTTCTGGACGAAGATGCTGGACCTAGCAATGAGGGGAATTGTTAAGATTTAAAATCTCATCGGGAGATAAGACTATTCAACGACACCTATCCGCAGCAACATACATTAATCATCCGCAGTAACACCAGTCAAAATCAATAATTAATAACATGTTGGGGTGCAGAAATAATTGCACAAAACATGAATCAGGTTCAAAGTGCAAATTATTGCTCTGTCATATTTGAAGAAATAACCGACGTATCCCACGTAGAACAGCTTTATCTAAATTTGAAATACATACACAATAACAACATTCGTGAAAACTTTGTCAAGTTAATTGACGCGTATGAGAACATAAAAACAATTTTTAGTGAACATCAAGAAAGAGGGGAAGAACAAGGCCTGACAGAGTGACAGGAGAAGCATTGGAAAAAATAGTATTAAACTTGTTGAAAGAACTGCACTTGGATCCGAAGAAATGTGAATGAATCAGTAACAACTTTAATAATACTTTAATAACGATAACTTTTGAATGTCTTTAGAGAACTCAAAAGTGTGTAAAAAGTGCCTTTAACCGTAATTTTTAAAAATTACCCCCTGGCCCCCCGGTACACCTTATCAAAAAAAGTTCATGGCCCCTCCCGAAAATCGGTCCTAGATCTGCCCTTGAATAGAGAAATAGGTGAAGATCCATATTTATTTGCATTTTAAAGTGCCTAAAATGCATCCAAAAGTGCATAAACATGTCAAAATAAGTGTATTAAATGCCAAATTTCTCCCTCGCAGGTTTTTGGGGTCCCTTAAGAGTAATACGCGATCAGAACTAACCACTGAAGCACCTGGTGCCCTGGTTCACAGCTACATAGGCGTAACCAGGGGGGGTTTTGGGGGTTGTAACCCCCCCATTGGGATGTACTTTGAGCTCCATACGCTTAACACCATAGCCCTCAGAGACCTTCCAGTAGTTGTAACCCCCCCCTTTCAGGTAGTTGTAACCCCCCCCCCTTAGGATCATCCTGGTTACGCCTATGCACAGCTAAGCACGTAATCTGAAGTTTCGAGGGTTTTTAGCACTAAATTGATGCAACCAGATCTCTTGGGGGTTTTGAGGTCGCTGAATAGGAATACGCCATCGGAACTGACACCCGGTGCACCTGCTGCCCAAAAACATTCTAGACTCCAGAAGATAACATGCCTTAGAAGCGACCTTGGGCACCAGATAGACCGGCAATCAGTTCTGATGGCGCATTCGTATTCAGCGACCCCAAAACCGCCAAATAATATATTTGCATGCATTCAAGGCCAAAAACCTTCGAAACTCGAGAAGGTTACGTGCCTCATCAGTTACCGTTAGCACCAGGTGCTTCGGAGGTCAGTTGTAATGACATATTCGTGTTCGGTAATCCCAAAAACCCCTCGTATAATCTATTTGCATCAATTTAGTGCTGATATCCCTCGAAACTCCAGAAGATGACGTGACCCTAGATACCAGGTGCTCCGAGTGTCGGTGCTAATGGCGTATTCGTTTTCGCAACCCCAAAAACTTCCCTAGTAATCTATTTGCATCAATTTACTGCCAAATCAGGAGTGACACTGGGCACCAGGTGCTTCGGGGTCGGTTCTGATGGCGTATTCGTGTTTAGCGACACCAGAAACCTCCAAGATATCTGTTTGCATCAATTAAGTTCCGAAAACCCTCAAAGTTCCACACGACGTGTCTTAGTAGTGACCCTGAGCACCAGGTGCTCCGGTTCTGATGACGTAGTCCTCTTCAGTGGCCCCAAAAACCCCGTGTAACAAAACGTGAAGCTTAATATGCTTATTTGACATGCTTTTGCCCTTTTTCAATAATGCATTTCCACTCATTTTTCTATAGTAGACTTTTTTCCTGATGTCATCCTGAACACAACGCAAAAAGTTGCAACTCTTTAGGTGCTGTATTTAAAAATCAATTTATTTCTGTGTTTTTAGTGCTAAATTCCCTGGTCTAGAGCCAAATAAACGATATTTGAATAAAATATAAAACATATTCTCCAGACTTGGATAATATGCAAAATCTACAGGCTGATTAATAACTACGTGGTAAAGCAAACATACAAGTTTTGTCTCTTTAAAAGAGACAGATCCAACAACCAATCAGACTTAAAATATAATTTGATGGCATCAGTATTGAACGAGTAATGGAAATCAAATACTTTGGAATTACACTGTACTGGACAAAGTGAGAGATCCAGTACCAGAAGCAAATAGACTGATAGGATGTCTTCATAAAACTATATGGCGAAACCGATATATTAAGACTTAATGACGTATGCAACAGAAACAAGACCCCACACAGTCCCAACACAAAGATTACTGAAACAGCAGAGATGAGAGTAATGAGAAGAATTACAAGAAAAACGTTGAGAGATCGAAAGGCTAGTGAAGACAGTAGAAGAAAATTTAACGTTTACTGTGTAAACGAATGGACACTAAATAGAAAAAACGGGAATAACTACATAAGCAGAATTGGATACAGTGGTCAAAATAGCAAGAGATTAGTCACCAATAGGCATAAGAATGATAATCTACTATAGAGGTATTAATCCGACAATGATTAAGCAGAATTGCTTTTAAAGAGAAAGAAGAACGAAAATAAGGATCAATCTGAAATAAGTGGAGGTGTGAGAGAAATTCGAATGAAATTGAAAAACCAATTCTGTCACCACATAGGGTCACCTATTACAGGGTTTAATGATAAGCAACGAAAAAGACTAATAAAAATAGCCCAGAAAGCCACTGCGCATCCGCTAGGAAAAATATTCCGATTCGGATTTTTGCACAATCTTACTCAAAAAGGACCCCTTTTAACAAATTTGCATGTTGCCAGGACCAAAATGAGTCAAAAATTTTTTAAACGTTTTTTTTTTGTTTTTTCCTAAAATTATTTTTTTTGCATGGAACAAAGTTTTTTTAGGTTTTTTGGATCATTCCAAACAGAAAAGATCTTTAGTGACTTTTCTCTAAAGTTGATAGTTTTTGACATATAAGCGATAAATTTGAAAAATTGCGAAATTGGCCATTTTTAACCCTCAAAAACTATGTGAAAAACTGAAAATTTGAATGTTGCCAAGGTAGGTGAATATTCTTTAAACATCTGTTGATTAAATCCCGAATAGTTTTTTGCAATACAGTATTCAAAACTCCTTTGTTTTTTAATTGCTAATCAAGCGTGCGCGACACTATTTTCCACCGACAGTATGGTGCAAATGAAAGGAATAAATTCGTTATTTCGTAAACCGGTGACTTTAAGGAAAAAACCCGAAACAGGTCGATTTTTATTTTTAAGTTATGATATTGTGGCATATATGGTATACTAGTGACGTCATCCATCTGGGTGTGATGACGTAATCGATGATTTTTTAAATGAGAATAGGAGTCGTTTGCTAGCTCATTTGAAAGGTTCTTCAATTCTCTATTCAGTAATATAAACATTTATATAATTATTTATACAGGGTGTCCTTCTACTTCTTTTTTTGTCACATAATTTAATTTAATAAAAATTTTTTGGACACCCTGTATAAATAATTATGTAAATGTTTACAATACTGAATAGAGAATTGAAGAACCTTTCAAATGAGCTAACTCACGATCCCTATTCTCATTTTAAAAAATCATCGATTACGTCATCACGCCCAGACGGATGACGTCACCAGTATACCATATGTGCCACAATATCATAACTTAAAAACAAAAATCGACCTGTTTCGGGTTTTTCCTTAAAGTCGCCGGTTTACGAAATAACGAATTTATTCCTTTCATTTGCACCATAGTCTGCACCAAAAAACAAAGGAGTTTTGAATATTGTATTGCAAAAACTCTTCGGGATTTAATGAATAGATGTTTATGGAATATTTACCTACCTCGGCAACACTCAAATTTTCAGTTTTTTACATAGTTTTTGAGGGTTAAAAATGGCCAATTTCGCAATTTTTCAATTTTTATTCGCTAATATGTCAAAAACTATCAACTTTAGAGAAAAGTCACTAAAGACCTTTTCTGTTTGGAATGATCCAAAAAACCTAAAAAAACTTTGTTCCATGCAAAAAAAAATTAGGAAAAAACAAAAAAAACGTTTAAAAAAATTTTTGACCCACTTTTGCTCTTGGCAACATGCAAATTTGTTAAAAGGGTCTTTTTTAAGTAAGATTGTGCAAAAAATCCGAATCGGAATATTTTTCCCAGCAGATGCGCAGTGGCTTTCTGGACTAAAACGAATGCATACTCTCGAAACGATAGAGCCCAGATGTATGAATGTAGAGACAAAAAAAATAAAATTAATAATACATTTATAAGAAAAAGTCTGGATATGATGTGGAAAAATATTATGCCAAAATATGGGAGCACTGGTTAGATGGAAGGTACGTTCAACGCTGCGTTATAAGTTTCCTCAAAGAGAGAAGTCATGATGAATGTCGATGATGAAAGACTTACAGATACTAAATGAAATTCTTACCTTGAGGCAACCACAATCGGCCAATGCAGTGCCACCAAGAATGGCAAGAAAGGCAAAAAGCAGCTTCATGAGTTCTCTTTTGTGACGATCTAGCCCCAAAAGCAACCCAAGTCAACACCACCTACGGATATATACAATGTATTTTGATTTGGAATTTTATTTATAACCTAGAGTGCAATGACAACTTTTTAAAACAATGTAATGTAAACTAGTGTGCGTGATATATTTCCAAAAACTAATAAATGGAGGGTATATAACCTGCCTGTTCTGTGTATATGTTTGTTTTGTATATACAAATTGTTAAACGATCAATGAGGAAAATTAAATAAATGTTATGAATTTCAGAGTGCATTTCCTTATCGATTATAATTTGATAACTTCTTACTATTGGTGACATATAAATGTATATACCAATAGTGAATTAAGTCACTAATAAGTAACTTCCTCTTGTACTGTTGACCTAGTTTTCATAATCTTTACAGTGAAGTAAACACTTCTAATGTTTCTATTTATATTTATTTAATAAACAATATTCTCCTTCTTCTTCTTGTGCTATCATAACCTTGGATGGGTCTTTGGCTGTCTGGCTATGTCCTTTTATTTAGACCTCTCTTATGCCCTTCTTAGAATAGAATAGAAATATGCTTTATTGTCATGAAAAATTGTAAAATTTTATCGACAAAGCTTATAAAAAGTCAAGAAAACAAAACAATAACAATCCAATTTACTAAAATTACATAAATCGTCAATATATTTACAATAATAACAATAATAATGAAGTTAAACAGAAGTAATCAATTGCAAAATTTAAGTAAATTGCAAATGCATAGTCTACCTAGTAATTAATAAGTTTAAAAGTTAACCTGCTGCATATGACACCCAAATATAGACAAAAAAATGATAATAAAAATACTACTTGTGCAAAGGGTACTGTAATTTCTTAGTTATTGATTAAGAAAATCTTCTACTGAATAATATGGTCTTTCAGATAGGTAGGCTTTTGTCAGTTTACGGAATTTGGGGAAAGATGCTGCAGATTTAAGTTGTAGAGGGAGATGGTTGTAAAGTTTTTTTGCGGAATATGATATAGATTTCTTTACTAACTCAGAGGACGGGGTCGGCATATAGACGTCAAACGTAGAATTTCTCGTGAAGTAGTCATGATTAGGTCTTGGTGGAAAGACATGTAGATGTTTACGAATTAAGAAAACAGTTTCTAAAATATACAAAGAAGGAAGGGTTAAAATTCTGTGATCTTTGAAGTAACTTCTGCAATGTGTTGTTCTTCTGAGGCCAAAGAGATATCTAATTGCTCTTTTTTGTAATTTGAAAATAACATCGAATTGGGCAGCTGTACCAGAACCCCAGAAAGGAAGACCATAACGAAGATTTGACTCGAACAAAGAAAAATATGTTATTTTGGAAGATGTTAAATTGAGTTCATTCGAAACAGATCTTATAGCATAGCAAGCTGAGGATAGTTTCTTCCTTAACAAAACGATATGGTGGGACCATTTAAGGTTGCTGTCTAAAAAATTACCAAGAAATTTTACAGAATCAACGGTACTGATCTGGCTGTTATTAAGAGGTAAGGGTTTAAGGACTCCTTTATAAGACAATGCTACTGTTTTATCTACGTTAAACGAGAGTAAATTAGAGTCAGACCAGGTTTTTATTGTAAGTAGATCAGAAGTTATAGTAGCATAAAGAGTTGCAATATTTGAGTTGCTCCAAGTGATACTGGTATCATCAGCAAAAATAAAGACTTTTCCATCGATTTTTAAACTAGTGATGTCATTAATAAAGATAAGGAAAAGTAGAGGACCCAATACTGAACCTTGAGGTACCCCACATACAATGTTTTTGAGACTAGAGTCTGTATCATTTGCTCTAACCAGTTGTTTCCTATCATCCAAGTAAGATTGGAACCAATCTAAAGAAATTCCTCGAATTCCGGAGAAATTTAGTTTTCTTATCAAAATGTTATGATTTACACAAACAAAAGCTTTGGCGTAGTCACAAAAAACGGTGGCAGTGTGAAGATTATTGTTCAGTGCTTGATAAACCTCATGTAGTACAGAAAAGATGGCATCAGTGGTGCATTTATTATTTAAAAAGCCGAACTCATTTTGTGATAAAATGTTGTTTTCAACTAGAAAGGACATAAGTCGGGCTTTTATGAGTCTCTCAATAATTTTGGAGAGTACCGGTATTAGTGCAATAGGTCTATAATTGCAGGTATTAGATATTTCACCACCCTTAAGAAGAGGAATAATGATAGCTGTCTTCAGGCACTCTGGAAATTTACCTTTCTCAAAGGAATCATTAATTAGTGAGATGAGGACTTCTAACACATTTTCTGGGAGATTAGAAAAAATTTTATCGATAGACCATCAGTACTACAGGAGGATTTGCTTTTGATACTATTGATTGTTTGGATCAGTTCAGATTTATCGACTGGTTTTATAAAGAATGAATTCGAGACCTTTCTTGAATTAGGGAGATAAGCAATGGGATCTTGTTTTGGCAAAATAGTTGATGTAATATTTTTACTCACATTAACAAAGATTTAGATTTTCAAATTATATAAATAATAAATTAACAAATTTAGATTTTCAGGGACTGGAAGGGAAATTGTTTTAGCAGTGTGGTTTTATTTCGAAGATCGTTTATTATGGACCAAGTTTCTTTTGCAACACTTTTTGAGCTTCCCAAACGGTTATGGTAGTAGTATTTTTTAGCTGATTTTATAAGTTTAAGATAGATTGCCCTGTACTTGGTGATATATTCAGTGATAGAGACGTTGGTAGTAAATTTCCTGATATAGAGGAGAGAACGCATATTCTTGGAAGATATTCGGATACCTTTAGTAGTCCAGGGTTTGCGATGTTTTGGCTTAATTGCAATTAAAGGAAATGCTTTATTGAAGATACAGACAAGCTTATCCAAAAAAAGCACTGAAATTATTATCCACGTCCATAGCAGGAAAGCGCCACTCAGAGGTTAAGCATAAATTTTGAAAATTACGAAAGTTCCGGGTGGAAAAAATCCTGCCTAAACGTCGGGTTTTCGAGGAGGGTTTGCTCAAGATATTAAACTTCGTATAAACTGCTTCATGATCAGATAGTCCAGCATTAATAATTGTCTTCTCCATTGTCTTACATTCATGGTTTTCAGGTCTTCTTCCGCATCATCAACTATCTCGTTCTGGACCTTCCTCTGTTCGTCTTCCTGTCGGCTTCCATTATAATATTTTCTTTGTTATTTTTAAATTTTCTTGTGTCTGGATATGACCTAGACCTAGCCATGACAGTCTTTGACTTTTACAAATCTTACAGTATCGCACACTTCATTTATAATTCATTAACTTTCTCGTTTCATCGTTTCTCCTGATTCTCCTGTTGCGGCTTCACGTACAGTACTCCCAGATTTTCCACATATACTCCAGGCTGTGGGTGAAAAAACGTGATATAACTCAGGAATTTTTGAAACCTATCAGATGTTGTAAAGGACGATGCCAGGAATAATTTCTACTAAAATGTAACCAAAAATATTATGCGCTTTTTTTTAATTGCGATTTTCATTCGTTAAATTTGCAATTTTTATTGATTTTTAATTTTGTAGCTTAGGATATTGATTTTAGAGAAAAACTTTTTAATAGAAAGCTGTAGTAAATTAAAAAACGTACAATTTGAGCTACGGTAGGTTTAATTTTGTTAATTGGTTAAAGCAAAACAGCCTGCGAAAGGTCCAAAATGGCCGTTTTTTACAATTGCATTATTTATTGTACAAATCATTTTTTTTATTTTTTAAAGCTTTAAACTGAATATCTTTCAATTCCAAACATAAAAAGTTGTAAGGCCAGATTAACTAATTTGTTGCTTAGATATTATAAATTGTTTATCCCAAGAGGTCAAATGTCGAAAGCTATAACTTTTTGAAAAAAAATCGTAAAAAGTTGGTGAAACGTCCAGTCTCCTTCTAAAGAGTTATATTTTCATATTCTGATGTAAAAAATGCGTAAAATATTTTTAAACCTCTAATTTTTGGATTTGAAAGTAAGGGGGCAAATTTCGTTATAATCATTTAGAGCTGAAGCGGCCCTGTACATCCTATAAGTTTTTAACTTACATATTACTGTTTCTGAAGATGAAACGAAGATTTATAAAAAAATAAAAAATTTCTACGACCAACTGAAGCCGAGATAATTTTTGGGTTTGAAAATAAGGGGGCAAATTTCGTTATAAACATTTAGAGCTGAAGCGGCCCTGTACATCCTATGAGTTTCTAACTTACAGATTATTGTTGCTAAAGACGAAACGAAGATTTATAAAAAATTAAAATTTTCTACAACCAACTGAAGCCGAGATAATTGTTTTTATTTTCTTAAAATCATAGTGCCTTTATTTATAACAATTAAGAAAATATTTTACAGTCATTGACTTAAGAAAGACTTATACTATCTTAAAATAAAAATTATTATAAAATATAATTACATTTAATTATTAAAAATTATTTTTAAAATCGGTGCTTTTGCAAGCGGCCGAATTCTGCAAATCGCCCGGCTCGCTTCAAATCCGCGCGCTCGGAAAATTTTTACGTAACTTGTATTAAATTTTGACAGAAAACAATTTAATAATATTACCATTATAATATATAGTCTATTTACCACTGTATTTGTTTTTCTTGATAAACTTTTATATGTAAAATCCAAAAAGAATAGTCACTACAAGAAGAAAAAGTTTTATATTGTATATTCTAGTAAGAAGTAACATTATTATTATTATATTTATATAACAATGAAAAAATTAAAATATATAGTTATATATGTCATATATATTTATCATTGTTGTAATATTATTTCACAGAAATGAAATTTCACATATAAAAGTTTATCAAGAAAAACAAATACAATGGTAAATAGACTGTATATTATAATAGTAATATTATTAAATTGTTTTCTATCAAAATTTAATACAAGTTACGTAAAAATTTTCCGACCGCGCGAATTTGAAGCGAGCCGGCAATTTGCAAAATTCGGCCGCTCGCAAAAGCACCGATTTAAAAATAATTTTTAATAATTAAATGTAATTATATTTTATAATAATTTTTATTTTAAGATAATATAAGTCTTTCTTTAGTCAATGACTGTAAAATAATTTCTTAATTGTTATAAATAAAGGCACTACGACTAAAGAAAAAAAAAACAATTATCTCGGCTTCAGTTGGTTATAGAAAATTTTTATTTTTTATAAATCTTCGTTTTGTCTTCAGCAACAATAATCTGTAAGTTAGAAACTCATAGGATGTACAGGGCCGCTTCAGCTCTAAATGTTTATAACGAAATTTGTCCCCTTATTTTCAAACCCAAAAATTATCTCGGCTTCAGTTGGTCGTAGAAATTTTTTATTTTTTTATAAATCTTTGTTTCATCTTCAGCAACAATCATCTGTAAGTTAAAAACTCATAGGATGTACAGGGCCGCTTCAGCTCTAAATGTTTATAACGAAATTTGCCCCCTTATTTTCAAACCCAAAAATTAGAGGTTTAATAATATTTTACGCATTTATTTACATCAGAATATGAAAATATAACTATTTAGAAGGAGATTGGATGTTTCACCAACTTTCTACGATTTTTTTTCAAAAACTTATAGCCTTCGACATTTGACCTCTTGGGATAAACAATTTATAATATCTAAGCAACAAAGTAGTTAATCTGGCCTTACAATTTTTTTTATGTTTGAAATTGAAAGATCTTCATTTTAAAGCTTTAAAAAATAAAAAAAAATATTTGTACAATAAATAATGCAATTGTAAAAAACGGCCATTTTGGACCTTTCGCAGGCTGTTTTGCAATAACCAATTAACAAAATTAAACTTACTTAGCTCAAATTGTAGGTTTTTTAATTTACTACAACTTTCTATTAAAAAGTTTTTTTCTAAAATCCATATCCTAAGCTACAAAATTAAAAATCAATAAAAATTTCAAATTTACAAATGAAAATCGCAATTAAAAAAAAAGTGCACAGTATTTTTGGTTACATTTTAGTAGAAGTTATTCCTGGCATCGTCCTTTACAACACCTGATAGGTTTCAAAAATTCCTGAATTATATCCTGAAATCGACCTATTTTTCACCCACAGCCTGGGGTAATAGTCAACATAGGCCAGTTGTAATAGAAGTTGGAATCAAAATACCAATAAGATCATCTTTCCCTCGACCTAGGTGGAACTTTAAAAAAGCAGACTGGGCGACTTTTACTGCCAGATTGGACAAATGTCTGGGATGGATAACCCCAACACGTGCAAACTATATGAGATTTGTTGGCGCGGTTATCTCTACAGCGAAGAAAACTATACCCAGAGGATATCGTAGAGATTATGTCCCAGGATGGGATGAAAAATGCGAGAAATTTTATCAAGACTACAACTAAAGCCAAGACCGAGAAATTGCGGACGAACTACTACACAGTTTGGATGCAGCCAGACGACAAAAATGGATGGAAACTGTAGAAAAACTAGACTTTAATAAATCAAGCAGAAAAGCATGGTCCTTACTTACAAAACTTGGTAGTAGCAAACACTCAACTAGAGACAAAGTACCAATAGTTCCCAACAAAAATACTAAAGTCTGCATGCCTGCCTACATCTGAATACTCTGACGAGTTTAATCCAGAAGAGCTTACCTCAGCAATATCAGAAATTAAGTATGGAAAGGCACCCGGCTTCGATAAAATACATCCAGGATTTTTACTCCATTGTGGCAAATATGCTAGGAAATCGCTGGCTGATTTCTACATAGATATGTTAAAATCAGGAGAAATACCCCATTCACTAAAAAAGGCCTCGATTATAGCCATATTAAAACCAGGAAAAGCAAATGATCAACCCCAAAACTACCGATTGATTGCACTGCTGAGCTGTGTTTATAAAATGTTGGAACGCTTAATCGACAACAGAATTAGAAACAACATATTTAGGTTGATACCTATTGAGCAAGCAGGGTTCAGACCTAACCGCAGCTGTACAGATCAGATTATATCTCTAACAACACATACTGAAGCAGGTTTTCAAAGAAAGCAAAAAACATCCGTTGCTTTCATTGACCTATCAGCTGCATACGACACCGTCTGGAGACAGACTAATATGCAAACTGATCCGTGCCATCCCGTGCCAAAAGGTAACCAAACTCATTGATAGCATGCTCACCGACAGACCTTTTCATGTCACAATGGGCAACTTAGAAAGTGTCCAAATTAAGCTCAGCAATGGACTGCCACAAGGATCTGTTTTGGCACCCTTACTCTTTAATCTATACATCGCGGACCTACCTAGGACAACTTCGCAAAAAATTTGGCTACGCTGACGATTGGGCCACTGCAGCAAGACATAATAACATGGATATTACAGAAACAATACTGACGGATGACCTTGCTGTTATGGGTGAATAATTTCGCAAATGGAGGCTACGGCCCAATGCAACGGAAACTGAAGTGTGCTGTTTCCATCTGAATAATGCCCAAGAAAAAAAACTCTCCGTTCACTTTGAAAACAGATTACTCACTCATAACTCAACACCAAAATATCTTGGAGTGACTCTTGACAGAACTTTAAGTTTTAAGGAACACCTACAAAGAACGGCAGAAAAACTGAAGACGCGAAATAATATAATCCAAAAGCTATGTGGCACCACATGGGGGTCCTCAGCCTCCGTACTCAGATCATCCGCTCTCGGACTCGTATACTCGGCGGCTGAATATGCTTTGCCGGTATGGCTCAATAGCAAACACACGAACATTATTGACACCCAATTGAATCAGACAATGCGAATGATCTCAGGTACAATTAGACCGACACCGAACTACTAGATTCCCATTCTGAGTCACATTCCACCGCCGAAACTAAGAAGAAGTCATTCTCTTCTCAGAGAATATCGAAAAATCGAGGCTAACCATCAACTACCTACCCGTCCACCATGATAAGCTTGATATCGAAATGAACAGACTGCGCTCCAGATATCCTCTATTACTAAGGGCCACCTCCTTACATCAGGAATATTTCGACCTCACCAACGCTTGGAGAAGACAATGGGAGAGCGTCTCACCACAGGAAGCACACCAGATGGACTGTATCGATCGGAAACCGCCAGGATTTGAACTGCCCCGTAATACATGGACGGCGCTGAACACAATAAGAACAGGTACCGGTAGATGTGCCGACAGCTTGCATAGATGGGGAAAGGCACTTACTCCTGAGTGTGACTGTGGTACGCGACGGTAGACCGTCCGTCACATTATTGAGGAATGCCCCCGAATGCGGTACCCTGGAGTTTTCGATGAGTTCCTGAATGCGACCGAAAATGTTTTACATTACATTAATACATTAGATGTTCGTTTGTGATACTTCATGTAACGTTTTATATACTTTTTTTAAATTATGTGTTCTTATTGTATCTATGCCATACGATAAATAAAAAAAATCCTGATTCTCCAAGTGCCGTCTTCATCTTGTACCGGACATATACATTTCTTAGTATCTTTCTCTAGAATGTCTTGAGTTGGGCTTCATCTTTTTTGTCATTACCAAGATTTCACAACCGATACTACGGGTGTAATTATTATTCTATAGGTACAAGTTGAGTCCGCGAGTCTTTACCCGTGCGTCATTAATACCTGGCGAGATAAAACACATACTTTTAATCTAGCATCATTCTCTTCCACGCATGAAACTCATGACAAACCAGCTGCCGTTTGTTATTAAGTAAAAACACATGTTATTTTTATGAACCATCTAGACTCACTGCATTGAAAAGAGATAGGTACAGAAAAAGACGATTCGGTATGTTTTTATATTTTAAGCACAATTTGTTTGACGTTTCTGCCTTGTTTACTTTTGTGGCTGTAATTCAGTTGAATTTTTTGCGGTTTTTGTCGAATTTTTGCGTTTTAAAGTTTCTTTATATTACAGAAACAGTTGTTTTCACAACTAATTTTATATTTTGCTTTGAAATTTTAAGGTAAGTAATTATATTTTGGCCATTAATATTTAAAACATACAAAGCTAACGTCATTCACACAGTAAAGAAATTATTGTGTTTAGGTTTCCGTCAAAGAGAATAAAATAACAAAAATAAAATATGTTATTGAATTTTTTTATAAATTGTTTATTTATTTATTATTCAATAATAATAAAATAATTTATTAAGCTACTTCAAATGTAGCTGTAATTCTGCACAAAAATTTTGAAGCAAAACTTACATTTGACATTGTATATATTTGATAACGTCAAATTTTATAATAAAACCCGTAATCGGAACAGTAGCCACTTTCTGTCACTTGTTGTTGCGTGAAATAGATTTCCGACTTATTTCGTATGCTTTAAATGATGACGCACGGGTAAAGACTCGCGGACTCAATAGTCCTGTCGCCAGGGGGGGTACAACGGCCTCCTTAATTCAGATGGACTTACGAAAGTTTTTTTATATATTTTGACCCGTAGAATACGAATTTTTTGGGTAACAGTTGATCCGGATGTCGATAAGATTGTTATAGACAAAGAACTTGAGGAATTCCGTAACAGCGATTTCTCGCAAAACAAAACATATTTTTGTATTTTTTGGGTCATTTTAAGCAAAAAATATTCCTACAAGTTTTTTCGTAGAATGCATAGTTTTCGAGATAACCGCGGTTGAACTTTCAAAAAATCGAAAAATGGCAATTTTTGAACCCGAATAACTTTTGATTAAAAAATAAAGTAGCAATTCTGCTTACCGCATTTGAAAGTTTAAGGCAAATTATATCGGTTTTGATTATTTGCATTGCTAAAAATTAATTTTTTTACTGCTGAACAAAGCTATAAACACATAGTGTTTCTCGTGCCTAATACATGCGTTTTAACGCATGCTACGTAGACATTTGTAGACACTTGTAGCTACTCTACCTACTCGTTAGATTTTAAATGATAAATCATTGAAAACATCACTCACGCACTAGGTGTTTATAGCTTGGTTTACCAATAAAATAATAAATTTTTAGCAATGCAAATAATCAAAACCGATATAATTTGACTTAAACTTTCAAATGTGGTAAGCAGAATCGCTACTTTAATTTTTAGTCAAAAGTTATTCGGGTTCAGAAATTGCAATTTTTCGATTTTTTGAAAGTTCAACCGCGGTTATCTCGAAAATTATGCATCCTACGAAAAAACTTGTCAGAGCATTTTTTGCCTACAATGACCCAAAAAATACAAAAAGATGTTTTGTTTTGCGAGAAATCACTGTTATGTAATTCCTCAAGTTCTTTGTCTATAACAATCTTATCGACATCCGGATCAACTGTTACCCAAAAAATTGGTATTCTACGGGTCAAAATAAATAAAAAAAACTTGGGTAACTCCATCTGAATTAAGGAGGCCGTTGTACCCCCCCCCCCCCCTGGCGACAGGACTACAACTGTAAGTAGTAATTTTGGTTCTTCTGTCTAAAAATTTCTATGTCATCGATCTTTTATTGACATAATATGTACGATTCCCACTGGAAGTTCGTGCATTAATTTCGCTACTTACAGAATTCTTCTGATTGATTTGTGTGCCCAGATATGTGAAGGCGTCCACAATCCACACGTTGGTTGGTATTATATAGTTTTCTACTGTAATGTTATTCATTACCGGGTGTTCTATTGACAGTAATGTACTTCGTTTTTGTTTCGTGTATTTTAAGCCCTTTTTGTGCTTCATGATTAATTTCCTTGTACGCTTCCATTGGTCGTTGCTTGCTCCTACTAATGATTGCTATAATATCGTCTTCATAAGTGTTAATTTGTACTGTTCTGGTATTTATGTGGCCGGTTACATTGGTTTTTTTCCTGATGACTACCTCAAAAGCTGGGTTGAATAGCACGGTTGATAGTGCTGTTTTTCTCTTCCTGTCTCCCTGTCTCCTTGATGTCAAATAAGGGAGTCATTTGTGGGAGCACGCAAAATATAATTCTATTTTAGTGACGTCACGTTGCCTAGCAGCCGTCGATTCTTGCATTGTGAAATTATATTTTGTGACGTCAACAAAATAGAACGAAAAGCTAAAGAACAGAAAAGCTGCAGGTAAGGACGGAATACCAAACGAATTACTGAAATATTGTGGAGCAGCAATGACAGAACAATTAACAACATTAATTAACAAAATCATAAAACACAATAAAATACCGGAAGAATGGAGAACGAGCGAACTACTTCTACTATTCAAAAATGGAGATAAAAAGCAGCCAGAGAACTACAGAGGTATCAACTTGTTAAATACTACCCTAAAACTTACAACTAAAATCTTACAAGACGTAATGAATCAGAGTATAAGTTTAGCAGATGAATAACAGGGTTTTCGTACTGGAAGTGGAAGATCGTGTACAGTTGCAATATTCGTCATAAAGCAAATTACTGAGAAATCACTAGAGTATAATAGACCAGCATTTCTAGGTCTGATTGACTTAAAGAAAGCATTTGACAGAGTAAGACTCAAAGGTGTAATCCATCTTCTGTATAATAGAGAAATCCCTCTAGACTCTAGATATCATAAAAACTATTGAGAACATCTAACAAAACAACAAAATGAGAGTCAGAATAGATGGACAACTTACAGAACCTATAGATATAGGCAGCGGAATAAGACAGGGAGACTCATTGAGTCCTATGCTTTTCAATTTAATCATGGATGAAATCATCAAAAACGTCAACAAAGGAAGAGGATATAGAATGGGAAACAAAGAAGTAAAAATACTCTGCTACGCAGACGACGCAATATTGATAGCCCAAGATGAAGATAGTCTGCAAAGATTAGTCCACAGATTTAACATAAGAGCAAAAGAATTCAATATGACAATTTCATCTCAAAAAACTAAAACAATAGTAATCACTAAAGAACCAATCAGATGCAAAATAGAAATTGATGGTATCAGTATTGAACAAGTAATGGAAGTAAAATACCTTGGAATTACATTGTCAAGTTACGGAGACCTAGACAAAGAAGTGAGAAATCAAGTACAAAAGGCAAATAAATTGGCAGGATGCCTTAATAACACTATATGGCGAAACCGACATATTAACACTGAGATAAAGTCAAGAATTTATAAAGCCAGTGTAAGACCAATAATGACTCATGCATCAGAAACAAGACCCGATACAGCCACAACACAAAGACTACTGGAAACGGCAGAGATGAGAGTACTGAGAAGAATTACAGGAAATACCTTGAGAGATCGAAAGAGGAACGAAGATATTAGAAGACAATGTAACGTACAGTGTATAAACGAATGGACACTAAATAGAAGAAAATAATGGAACAACCACATAACCAGAATGGGGGAGACACGTGTGGTCAAAATAGCACGAGATAAATCACCAATCGGCAGAAGAAGTATCGGCCGACCGCGCAAAAGATGGAGTGACAACCTTTCATAGAGGTATCAATCCGCCAATGAACAAGCAGAATTGCTTATAAAGAGGAAGAAGAAGAAGAACAAAATAGAATTCTATTTGGCGTGCTCAGGGTCCAGTTCTCCATCTATTTTGTATCCGCAGACTGTAACCTTGTAACGGAGAAAACAACGAAGCATTCTTATCCGGAGCGTTATATTGATATTGCGATTACAGAAAAGTTTCCTTATTCTGTTAAAAATGGATCGTGCAATTTCAATGCGGCATCTTATTTCTTTTGTCTGCTCAGTATCTTCTGTGATCCATGCTCCAAGGTATTTGTACGAAGATATTTGCTCAATTTCTGTATTATCCAGTACTAGTCTAACTCTGACGTTTTGTGCTTCTGTAAATACCATGAACTTGGTTTTCTTCAAATTTATTTTTAGTCCATAATCGTTGCAATGTATATTTAGTTGTTGAGCAAGGTGTTGCAATTCTTCCAGTGTTCCCGCTAGAAGTACGGTATTGTCAGCATATCTTATATTATTAAGTGGCTCACTGTTTATTACTAGGCCCTCATTGACTTCGGCCAACACTAATTCTGAGATGGCTTCACTATATAAATTAAATAAAAATGGTGATAAAATACACCCTTGGCGCACCCCACGGCTAATCTGGATATCCGCAGTCAGCTCATTTTTAACTTTCACTTTTGCTGTTTGATTCCAATAGAGGTTACATATAATTCTAATGTCTCTGCTGTCTATGTTTTTATTTAACAAAATTTCTTTTAGACGATTATGCTGCACTTTGTCAAATTCCTTCTCAAAATCAATGAAACAGGCATATACTTCCTGATTCATATCTAGGCATCTCTGCGAAAGAACACTTACTGCAAACAGTGCGTCCCGTGTTCCCAGACCGTTCCTAAATCCCATTTGTGTATCACTTATGCCTTCGTCTAATTTCTTATGTATTCTATTGTGGATCACTTTTAAAAACAATTTTAAGATATGACTCATTAAGGCTATGGTGCGATGTTCATTGCACTCCTTTGCATTGTCTTTTTTGGGTAGCAGTATAAATGTCGATTGGAGCCATTTTTTAGGTATTATACCTGTTATATATATGGTGTTTAATAAATCCAAAAGAAGGTCAATAGATTCAGTATCCACAATTTTGAGTAATTCGATAGGAACTTCATCAGGCCCGGGAGATTTACCACTTTTAGTTTGTTTCATTGCATATTCGACTTCTTCTCGTATAATGTCAGGAACAGTATCATCTTTAAATTCTTTTGGTGCTTCTGTTCTCTCTTTGTCTTCAAAAAGCTGTGCTATATATTGTGTCCATCTCTGCATTTTCTGGATTATATCTATCATAAGTGCACCACTTTCATCTCTTAGTTGCCTATTTTGAAGTGTTTTTTTCATTCCTGTTAGTTCTCTAATTCTTTTATGCATGTTAAAAAAGTCATATTTTTTCTCAAATTCTTCCAGTTCTTGGCACTGCTCAAGTAACATCCTCTCTTTAGCTTCTTTTATTTTCTTTTTAACTAATCTATCGGGTACCAGGCGCGGATCCAAGGGGGGTCAATGGGGTCAATTGCCCCCTCCTTGAGACCTCGCCTGGTGTCTACTGACACTTTTTTTAAGAAAGAGATTACCTACGGTTGAAAAAAAATAGTGAGTTTTGTGTCCTGTTGATAACTGAATAACTGAAACATACCTAAATATGGCAGAATTCCTTGGAATCGAAAATTATTAAAAAGTCTTTGGAACATAACAAATGAAAAATTCCCACAATAAATCTGTTTATTGCCATCTATTCAATTAAATGCCAGAGTCCAGATAAAAATAGTAATTGCCGCTGCTATGTTATGGTAATTTGTTTTCTAGAAAGGTTTGTATTGTCGACTGCAATAAAGTAAGCCGGTGGTTTCCAATAGACGCTGTAGGCTGCGCACAACATCATGCCGTAGGAAAATTATTCATTTTCGTTACTTTTAATACACTTTGAAAAACAAAAACTATCTTATTTTATAAAATTGTAATTCTAAAACAAAGAGCCCGAATAAGAGCCACTTTTAGAAGGATGTCCAAAGTGTCATGTAACAGAGACTTAAAATTGGCATTACGGACCTACGTTTCTCGGTCTTACTGTATGGTGTCGAGTCTTGAACTGTGAATAAAGAAGATCTAAATCGCCTTGAGGCTCTCGAGATGTGGCGCTATAGAAGAATTTTGAGTTTCTTGGGTGAAGAAGATTCGAAACTACACAATACTATAATGTCTCAGCAAGACTACTGCGATTATAAAAAGCATCAAGAAGAGAAAACTGGAGTATTTCGGACATGTAATGAGAGGTCCCAAATATAGGTTGCTACAAAAATAGCAGGCAAACGCAGTCCAGGGCGATGAAGAACTTCATGATTGATTAGGGTGGCAGTAAATAAAATTAAGATAGCTATGACCGTAACCACCTCTCTGAAAGGATATGGTACTAACATGAAGAAGAAGAAAATAACAGACCATCCCGAAAAAGAATCCTGCGTACGTTAGTAACGAGAAATTTTTTATTTCATTGCCCCCACCTTGCAAGGTTGCTGGATCCGCCGTTGTCGTGTACATTATATTTAATTGGATTTTTTGTTTTGAATGATTTTCTTTCATTCATTAATAATATTATCTCTTCAGTCATCCAGTCTTTATGTTTTCTTTTCTTTAGTTTTAAGTTTTCACTCGCTTTTTTAATTACTGCTTGTTTTATATTTTCCCATTTCTGATCAATGTTATAGCTACTTTTATTCAGTTCTTGGGCAATATGTAAATTTTTAGTAAAAGTTTTTACAGTTTGTTCCTTTGTTTGTGGTTCCCTTAATCTCTTAACATCATTTCCAGTTTGCGTGGGTTTTTTAATCAGCTTTAATTTGATTCGTAATGTGACTACTATGAGGTTATGGTCTGAACCGATATCTGCTCCAGGGTAAGTTTTGGCAGAAAGTATAGAATTACGAAATCTTTTTCTAATGAGGACAAAGTCAATTTGATTTCGGATTGTTCTATTGGTTGTGTCTCCGGGAGATTTCCATGTATACAATCTTCTTTTTGGTAGCTTAAAGAGTGTGTTAGCTATTACAAATTCTTCCATCTGATAGAATTGTATTAAACGGTCACCACGTTCATTTCTATTTCCTAGACCATATTCACTTACTTAACCTACTTGATCTTAATCTGACGATTTCGAGTTTTTCTAAGGGTAGATTATTTTTTCGGCCCCCCTTAACGAACTCCCCTGCATTAAGAGCCAATATATGATAGAGGTTCATTTTCAATGTACAAGGTTTCTCTTCATGTAATAATCTGACGCGCTCGAGTAACTGCAAAAATCCTCGCTTGGGCTCCCCTAACATAAAGCTTTTGCAAATTTACAAATTTCGGAGAATTTAATAAAGGCTTCAGCAAGATGACTTACTGCCACATTAATGCCTGGTTGTTCACCTTCGGTGAGCAACAGATCTTAATCTCCAGCTTAGCCCAGCTCAGCTTATACAGTGTGTCTGCGTAACTTGGAACCATATGGTAAACTTTTTTAATATCAATTTTACGAAAAAAAAGTTATTCTTTATAAAGTGTTCTGCATAGTCTAAAACCTAAGACGCAATCATCAGATATCAAATTTTATCAACAGTATACGAGGTATGTCTAAAAATATGAATTTCGCTCAGGAGTAAAGTGCTTTTATATTTCACAATATCGAAAATTGTCATTGAGAAAAGTTGTTTGTAATTAAAAATTATGTTATAATCTGCATTTACCCTCTTCTAATTGAACAAAAAATTTTTGAAAATTTTCCTCAAATCACGGACACCCAGCATCATTTTTATTTATGAAAGCTGCGTTATTATTAATTTTACGAAAAAAGTTATTGTTTATAGAACGTTCTGCATAGTCTAACAACTAAAATAAAATTATAAGATATTAAATTTTGTCAATTTTATACGAGGTATGTCAAAAAATATGAATTTCGCTGAAGAGTAAAGTACCTTTATTTTTCACGATATTGAAATTTTGTATTATAAAAAGTTGTTCAGAATTAAAATCTGTTTCAATATGCAATTTCATCCTTCTAGTTAAAATATTGTGAACTATAAAGGTATACTCTTGAGCGAAATTCATATTGTTTGACATCATTTTACTCTTGAGCGAAATTCATATCTTATGATTGCATCTTAGTTTTTTGACTATTCAGACATATTTATAAAGAATAACTTTTTTTCGCAAAATTAATAATAACGCTGTTATTTTAAATAAAAATGTTGTTGGGTATCCGTAATTTGAGGAAAATTTTCAAATTTTTTTTTTAATTAGAAGAGTGTAAATGCATATTATAACATAATTTTTAATTACAAACAACTTTTCTTAATAACAATTTTTGATATTGTGAAATATAAAGGCACTTTACTCTTGAGCGAAATTCATATTTTTTGGCATACCTCGTATAATATTGATAAAATTTGATATCTGATAATTGCATCTTAGGTTTTAGACTATGCAGAGCACTTTATAAAGAATAACTTTTTATCGTAAAATTGATATTAAAAAAGTTTCTCATATGGTTCCAAGTTACGCAGACACACTGTATATAGGGCTGCCTCTTAGTTTGCACCATAATTTTCGATTGTTACATTATTATCAACTATATCTATTATTATGTTATCATATTCTTATCAAAGTCAGATTACTACGATGCTATATCTTTCCTATACTGTTGTACGGAATTGAGTCGTGGACTCTCGCAGACGCCACCTGCAAGAAAATTGAGGCTTTTGAGATGTGGCTTTATCGTCGAATCCTGAAGATATCTTATACCGACCACATTACTAATGAGGGTGTTTTGCTGAGAATGCAAAAAGGAAAAGAGCTGTTAATCAAAATACAAACAGCCAAAATCGAATACCTCGGTCACATCATGAGGAACAGTGAAAGATATGGACTGCTGCAACTGGTCTTACAGGGAAAAGTAGAGGGAAAGTGAGGACCCGGGAAGGCGAAAGATTTTGTGGCTGAAAAATCTACGTACGTGGTTCAACACAACCACTACAAATCTTTTCAGAGCAGCAGTGTGAAACGTACAGATTGCCATGATGGTCGCCAACATCCGAAACGGATAGGCACTGCAAGAAGAAGAATTCTGATCATATTATATTTTAATTATATTATCTTAGATCAGAAGAAGGACAGGCGTCAAATATTTCATAAAGCGAGTATCATGGATGAAGTGGAATTGGGCGGGCCATAAAGCCAGAATGAAGGACGGGAGGTGGACCCAAAAAATTACAGTGAGGAGACCAAGAGAAGACAGAAGAAGAAGAGGTAGACCACCTACACGATGGACAGACGACGTCAAAAGGATTGCTGGGAATTGGTTGCTGGGAGCTCAAGACAGACAAAACTGGAAGAAATTAGAGGAGGCTTAGGTTCAACTTTGGATGGAGGAGGGTGTATATTATTTTAATTCTTATCTTATTATCGTCTTAAGCTTAAGATCTGTTGGTGCAACCAGGCATAATTGATGGATGTCCGGGAGTACCTCAACCGAATATTGTATCCGCATAAATATACATGAATATATAACAGGTACAATAGAATATTTAGAATTGCCAATAGAATAGAAAATGTTCGATTGTGCTATTTTCATGCGTACCAGTGTATGGTACATGTTTAGTATAGTGAACCAATCACAATCAGTAATAGATGTCTTTACTGGTCTTTTTATAACACAGGGGTGGCCTAGCTCCTTGGTCGTCCGAGCCATTTTTAAAATTAGAAATTTTTCGCGAGCCGCTTTTAAACAATTATCTAAGAGTGTAAAAAAGGTATTACATTTTTCTCTGGGTGTTTGGATTTCACGATTTTTAAAGTGAAATAAACTGGTTCCCATCGTTGTTTCAAATATGCAAATAATTCTACAAGCAACCTTTACTAATTCAGGATAAGGATAGTTCGATTCTTCATCATCCTTCCATTTTTTTCTGGGACGGCCTACTGATCTTCTATCGTCTCTCAAAAACACTGTATTTAACACTATGTCTTCCTCTGATCTACCACATGACCTGCCCATCTTATCTTAGCGTTTATATATGTTTGACGATGTTTTTAGTGCGTACCATACACAGTCACCAATTCAGCTCTGCAGCGCATTCTACACTCTTCTGTCAAAATTATTCTCTTTGAGGGCCAAAAATATCATTCTGAGAACTTCGCTTTCAAATACCAGCAGCTTATTTATTTCCTGCTGATGTAGAGTCCATGTAGGGCGAATAATTGGCTGTACAGTCGTAATAAATTTAGATTATCTTTTTAAAAGCTTAGGTCTTAATAATGACGATATGGAATTTAATGCTCTATTCCACGAAGCTATTCTTGCTGAGACCTCCTCTTTTTATATGTGCTTGTCATCTGTGATTACCGCCCCTAGATATTTAAACTCTTTTACTACTTCTAAGTTGTGGTCATTAATAGGTATGCTATTCTGCCTAACTCTTGGTCTTGGATTTTTGGTTACTGCATGTATTTCGTCTTCTCTTCATTTATTCGAAGGCTCAGACTACCTGTTTCTTCCTTGAGTTGTAAAAACACCTCTCTCACGTCTCTTGCAGAATGAGCGACTGCACCTATATATTCAGCAAAGGCCAACAATAGTTTTGATCCTGGATTCGCAAATCCTCCTGTCAGCTCAGATGATATTTTACTTATTACATATTCTAAGGCCAAATTGAATAGCAACAATCATAAGGGTTCTCCTTGTCAAAGCCCTGATCTTACACTTAGTCTTTTATATTTTTTGTCAGTAATTTAAGACATTTTGCAACAAAAAAATTAAAAGTAAATCAGGTACATTTATTGCGAGCCACAAATAATCCTTCAAAGAGCCACATGTGGCTCACGAGCCACAATTTGGCCAGCCTGTTATAACATTTACTTTTGTTTATTTAAAACGTCTTCATTGTTGCCTATCTAGAAGTAGAAGTTGAATACATGCAAATGTTGATGGTCATTGATCCCCATAATAAATTATTATTGTGCATAATTGTTTAATATTTTATATTTAAATGTACCTATACATAATAACAATACATAATATCAATAACCATAATAACATACCTATACATAAGTACATAAATGTACATACACATAACTTACTTAAATGTACCTAGGTATATGAAGATGACATTTGCGTAATTCATTGACTGAATTAAGGATGGCAGAACCACAGGATAAATTGTATTCTTTATTTCCTTTTTTATTCTTTAAAGACTTTTAAACAGGAACAAACTATCTAAAGAACACACACAAATCTTAAATTATATTTAGTCCAGGAAGCCACTGAGCATCCGCTAGGAAAAATATTCTGATTCGGATTTTTTGCACAATCTTACTCAAAAAGGACCACTTTTAACAAATTTGCATGTTGCCAGGACCAAAAGTGTGGGTCAAAAATTTTTTAAATGTTTTTTTTGTTTTTTTCCTAAAATTATTTTTTTTGCATGGAACACAGTTTTTTTTTTAGATTTTTTGGATCATTCCAAACAGAAAAGGTCTTTAGTGACTTTTCTCTAAAGTTGACAGTTTGTGACATATAAGAGATTAAAAATTGAAAAATTGCGAAATCGGCCATTTTTAACCTTCAAAAACTATGTGAAAAGCTTAAAATTTGAATGTTGTCAAGGTAGGTAGATATTCTTTAAACATAGATTGATGAAATTCCGAAGAGTTTTTTGCAATACATTATTCAAAACTCCTTTGTTTTTTAAATTCTAATCACGCGTGCGCGACACTATTTTCCACCGTTGCATGTGTATACAGCATGGTGCAAATGAAAGGAATAAATTCATTATTTCGTAAACCGGCGACTTTAAGGAAAAAACCCGAAACAGGTCGATTTTTATTTTTAAGGTATGATATTGTGGCATATATGGTATACTTGTGACGTCATCCGCCTGGGTGTGATGACGTAATCGATGATTTTTTTAAATGAGAATAATAGGGGTCGTGTGATAGCTCATTTGAAAGGATCTTCAATTCTCTATTCAGTAATGTAAACAGTAGTATAATTATTTATAAAGGGTGTCCAAATAAATTTTATTAAATTAAATTATTTGACAAAAAAAGAAGTAGACGGACACCCTGTATAAATAATTATATAGGTTACGTATTTTTTATGGGAAATAAGCCACAATTTTATTAAAAAATGAATTTATTAACGTTTCGAAGCCCAAATCGGGTTTCGTTGTCAAAATACAAAATACTATTAAAATAAAACAAACATGTTGTTGCTAAGTAAAAAAATTCTTCTAATAATTTATTTAATCTGACTCATTTATATTGGCAATTCAGACGTATATTATACATTTTAAAGTAGAAGACTTTAAAATGATATCGCCAATATTTATGAGTTGCGTTCCTGGGACGACTTTACTAAAAGATAGTTCATTCGATTACATGAAATCAATCCCAACTCAAGAATATCCGTCGCAAAAAAATCATAGCATGTGATCTGTCTTTAAAAAGACAACCAAATGCAACGATGACAGTAAAATTCTCGCGTTAGAGATTCCATAGTAAATCACGAGGGAAAACCAGGAAAAAACCTCGTGATACTATCCCGACATCGTAAGTAATACCAAATTGATTGAATTATAAATAATATTAATAATAAATAGATATACAATAAGTAATACTAAAAGATAAAATTTGTACTAACTCGATATGTTATTGACTTACTAATCGTGATATTTTCTTTCTATTGACTTCCTCTTTCAGTATGGGTAACCACATCCTACTGCATTCTACCGAGGAATTTGCGACACAATTGGTTTCATTTAGCATAATTAGAGCCGCTTCTTTGATTTTTCTCTTTTTATATTTGTTTCTTTCAGGACTCTACTTGAATCTCTCCACTGAACTCTATGATCATTATCCCATGCGTGTTGACATATTTGAGATCTATCAAATTCTCTATTTTTAATATAAGACTGAGGTTCACTTATTCTAAGGTTTAATGGTCTTGATATTTCACCTAAATAAAATTGTTCACATTCACAAGGTATTTTATAAATGCAATTCTTTGTTCTTTCTTGTTCAATTTTATTTAGGTGAAACATCAAAACCATTAAACGTTAGAATAAGTGAACATCAGTCTTATATTAAAAATAGAAAATTTAATAGATCTCAAATATGTCAACACGCATGGGATAATGAACATAGAGTTCAGTGGAGAGATTCAAGTATAGTCCTGAAAAAAACAGATAGTAAAAAGAGAAAAATTAAAGAAGCGGCTCTAATTATGCTAAATGAAACCAATTGTGTCGCAAATTCCTCGGTAGAATGCAGTAGGATGTGGTTACCCATACTGAAAGAGGAAGTCAATAGAAAGGAAATACCACCATTAGTAAGTCAATAACATATCGAGTTAGTACAAATTTTATATTTTAGTATTACTTATTGTATATCTATGTATTATTAATATTATTTATAATTCAAACATATTAAAGTCAGAATTTGGTATTAGATTTTTTTGAAGGTAAATTCAATGTAAGACCAAATACTTACGATGTCGGGATAGTATCACGAGGTTTTTTCCTGGTTTTCCCTCGTGATTTACTATGGAATCTCTAACGCGAGAATTTGACTGTCATCGTTGCATTTGGTTGTCTTTTTAAAGACAGATCACATGCTATGATTTTTTTGCGACGGATATTCTTGAGTTGGGATTGATTTCATGTAATCGAATGAACTATCTTTTAGTAAATTCGTCCCAGGAACGCAACTCATAAATATTGGCGATATCATTTTAAAGTCTTCTACTTTAAAATGTATAATATACGTCTGAATTGTCAATATAAATGAGTCAGATTAAATAAATTATTAGAAGAGTTTTTTTACTTAGCAACAACATTTTTGTTTATTTTAATAATATTTTGTATTTTGACAACGAAACCCGATTTGGCCTTCGAAACGTTAATAAATTCATTTTTTAGTAAAATTGTGGCTTATTTCCCATAGAAATTACTTAATTATAAAAATGCCACAAGGAAATAGCTTCAGAACAACATTATGAAATTAAATTAATGGTTTATGCATTATTTTTCAATTGAAAACAGCTCCCCGTAACCCTTCCTTACCGACCGCTACAGGTATGGAAACTTAATAAATCAGTACAATTTATATAAGGTAACTGGGAAAAGCAAAAGAAAATATTGACAGTCATTGGTTTTAATTTCACAAGCAATTATACAAGTACCTAACTAAAGAAACTTAAAATTAAAATCACAGATAAAGAATCGCATTTTGCGCAAAAAAGAAAACCTAACATAATATATACAAACAAAATTGATACAATTCAGTAAAAAAAAATAAGCTTAAAAATAACTAAAAATAAATCACAGGTCAAATGAAACATAAAAATAAACCTAAAATATAAATAAAAACAGATCACAGATAGATTTACTATAACTAAAATTAAAAAAAAATAATTAAAAGTAAAAAAAGCAAAAAAAGTAAAAAAAATTAAAAAAAGCATAGAGAATTAGAGAAAAAAACAAAATTAATAAAAAAAAATATAAAGTTTGCTAACTGAATTATTTTTGCTTAGTGCTGTTTTTAATAATATTAGTGTATAATACATAATTTTTTATAAATAAATATACATAATACATATTATGTATTAAATTTTTAGTATATGAAATATTTGAAAATATCAAAACTGTTATACTATTTCACTCAACTAAATCAAAATTGTTTATCAAAATTTAATAACAAACCTCTACTAAATCAAAATTGTTTACTAAGCGTATGATAAATATTAAGTTCAAAAAGTAACAAAGAATTAAATAGAAAAAAAAAATCAATTCAGTCAGAAAAAAAAACAGAATATAACGCAAAATAAAAGACTCAACATAATAAAATTTCAATAAAATACAAAAAGCACACTGTCTACTTTTAAAAACGCTAGCAATGGAGCCCACTCATTTCCTTCGACAGGCTATTCGTCAATTATTTAAATTTTCAAATAGAAAATAAAACTGCTTAAAAATAAAAATTACTTAACAAAATAAAACAACAAATCATAACATTCATATAGTGGTTCTATTATATCTTTGCATAAACGTCATGCATTATTGGCAAACAATTTAAATCAAAACATTAAGGGGGGGTATGGTTTGAAATCAACATATCAAGCACATTTTTGTGAATTTTTTCCAAAGCTATGGTAGAATTGTTTTATTTTTAAATTAATAAACGCATTAAGTACAATTCAAAGAATATTTAAGAAAAAATTCAATCCAAAATATTGAAAAATAAGCCATTGGTGACAAATTTTGGCAGGCAGCTAAAAAAAATGGATTTTGCGGTGGACATCAGAACTATCGCTGGATCATACGAAACAAAAAATTCAAAAAGATTTAATTAGCTTATGGGTTTCACGAGGTAACAACGTCGAGTTTTTTATTTTTAATGATTTTTGAATTTTTGGTATCACTCAGAAGTCAAAAATACGAAATTTTTGTAAAAAATTTTTGTGAAAACCAACAGATTTAATATTGTTGAACAAAAAATAAGCACAAAACGAAAAATATATCGACGTTGTTACCTCATGAAATGTCTAAAGAAAATCTATGCAAAATTTCAGGTAGATCGGTCAAGTTTTGACAACTGTACCTTCATCTTCTTATTTGTCTGCCAAATCGTAAAGTGATGAACATTGGGATATGTTTTTTGAATTGCGGGGTAATCTACAAAAACCTACAAAAAATCTGGAAGGCGAACAGTTGTTTAACGTTTCTCACTACGCTCAAGCGTGCTGGCGCGGAGCCGCGGTAAAGCGGGTCGAAGGTAGGGATATTCAACACTCTCTATCTCGGGTAATTTTACTCCGATTAATCTGAAATTTTCAGAGAGTGTTCTTGAAAGTATGCACTTTTAGTTGAAATAAAAAAATTAAAATTAAAATATTATTAAAATAAAAATTAAACATTTTAAACCATGCCCCCCCCCCTTAAGTGAAACGTAGGTCGATACAGTCAGAAAAATGAAAGAATAAGGCTTTTCATTCACAGTTATTTGTTTCGAGCTTTTCTCATGTGTCACTTCTTCTTTAAGTACCGTGCCCAAATTTTTAGGCGTGGGTAGCTTCCATAACAATTTGCCGATATCGTTCTCGATCTTGTGCGGCATGTAAGAATTGATCTGCTGATAAGCCAGTCCATTGACGAAGGTTTCGGAGCCATGAATATTTCTTTCGACCAATTCCTCTTTTTCCGTCAATCTTTCCATTGAGTGTTAACTGCAGCATCCTGTATCTACTACCTCTCATAATATGCCCCAGATATTTAAGTTTTCTCTTTTTTATCATCTTCATTAAGTCACCTTCGCCTTGACCTATTCTGTTTAAGACTTCTCTGTTTGAAATGCGTTGAACCCAAGATATTCTGAGCATTCTACGATACGACCACATCTCAAAGGCTTCTAATTTGTTCATCATGTTAACCTTCATGATCCAGGTTTCACATCCATATAGTAATACAGGATACACATAACATTTTAGGAACTTGATTCTTAGTTGTAAGTTCAGCTGAGTGTTGCTCAGAATAGATCTAAGTTTCATAAATGCTCCTCTTGCAATTTCTGTACGAGTTTTAATTTCTTCTTCCGGATTTAGCGTCTCGTTTACCCAACATCCTAGGTATTTAAAATGGTTAACTTTTGTTATTGATTCATCATTGAAAATTAGTTGCATAGGGCCGACGTCTTGTTTACTAACCACAAGTAACTTTGTCTTTGTTGCATTTACATATGTTAAGTCCGTTATTGGAGCATTCTTTAGTGACTCGATCTATAAGAAATTGAAGATCTTCGATATTTTCAGCCATGATCGCGATGTCGTCTGCATATCTGATGTTGTTAATAGTTTCTCCCCCGATTCGAACTCCACATTGTCCTTCCAAGGCTTCATTAAAAATTATTTCTGAGTATACGTTAAACAAAGTTGGGGATAACACACAACCCTGTCTGACACCTCTTTGAATGCAAATTTTGTCTGTTTCTTTGCCGTCTACCAGAATAGAAGCTTCTTGATTCCAATATATATGTTGTAAAAGTCTCATATCTTTATCATCTATTCCAATCATTTCTAGATATTCAAACAACCTATCATGTTGAACTCTATCAAACGCCTTCTCAAAATCTATAAAGCAGACGTAAATTGGTTTCTGTACTTCCCATGATCGTTGAAGTAATGTTAACATTGAGAACAAAGCTTCCCTTGTTCCCAATCCTTCTCTGAAACCGAATTGTTTGTCACATAATATTAATATATCTACGTCATACGTTATGGTATACACCAATGATACAAACCAAAGACGTATGACGTAGATATATTAATATTATGTGACACATGACAGAAGCTCGAAACAAATGACAATACATAAATCACTTATTTTATATCTGCTATCTTTTTCTAAAACACACGTTTGATATTTATAGAAAAAGACAACAAATAGAAAATAAGTGATTGATGTGATCGTTCATGGTTATTCTTTCATTTTTCCGACTGTATGTAATATCATTGGTATTTGTGTATTATCAATGTGATAATCAGGAAATCGCTAATATCGATGGACTATAAAATTAAATTGTACATAAGACAATTTAACTTTATAAAATAAACAAAATATGAGTAATAAATTCCAATAAAACAAACACAGCAAATGTGTTATTGTCACTGTCACCGAAAATGATAAACGTCAAAGTTATAGTAAACAAGTTACCAAAGACATTGCGTATTTTTAATCCTTGTTTAACTCATTGTGGTTTCTATGGATAAGCGGTTTAATTTTGCGATACTATGGTCTGTTTTTAAACCAAGAGGAGTAATTCAAATTTACCGAGCCGTAATGCTTGTTTGTAAACGGTCCAACCTCAGGCAAGTTTACTCCACCGTTATCAAATTTTGACACTAATGACAGTTATGAAATTTTGACACTACTGGCATTTCATAAGTTGATTAAGTAATATCAGCGATTCTTTGTGTTTTCTGCGTTATTCCTTTAAATTTTAGATTTTTAGTCTGCTTTTATATAAAAAAAACATTTATTTTTAGAACTCTTTAGCCTCGTATTAGTATAATTATAATATTTATGGATTACCGTCGAAGGCCGATATGATCAACCAAAAAAGAAGATGTATTTGATGATTTTTCTAGTGACTTTCTTAAGTGTGAATCTGTCTTTTTAGTTTACTCCTCCTGGTTTAAAACAAACTCTAGTTTCTGTGAGTAAAAAAGAGACCTATAAAAAGTAATTAGTAAATAATTTCATGCACGTGCAAAGTTACAAAGGAAGAACTATATCAGGGTCATACGATTGCTTGCAAAAGGAAATTGTAATACGTTAACAAGGTAGTTTTTCAATGGTGACGGAAGTTTTCTTGCATGAGGTATTCGAGTGATGGTGCTTGACGCAAATCGGAACGCATGCGCACTTAACCCCATGGTGGTGATCTTCTTCTTCGGAGATGTCGATCTCAGCCGATTCGCAGCTGTCTGGTATCACTGGTGGTTTTGAGCAGCATTGCTGTGGTTTAGGTTTGGTCTCAAATCTAACTTCTCCCTGAATGATCTTGCACTTGCAGGTGCCGCCTCCACCACCACAAGATACGCACCCGCCGATTTGACCGCATGCGTGGCCACCGCAACCATGGCTGTAATCACCATGAGAATAGTCACCGCATCCACATGTGGTTGATACATCTCCGTGGCATGTGGCCTTGTGGGCTGGTACTTCTATCAGGCACGGTTTGTGTGCTGCAAAAATAAACAGTAGGTTATTTGAATAAATTATTATGATGTATTTATTTATGACCTTTGTTCACTTTTACGACCTTTATTCTACACTCAGAGTCGATTATATTTGCTAGAGTTTGTTTCCATTATTAACAGTTGTGATATGAAAATTATATCTAATCTATATTGGAATCAAACTGCCAATAGGCGAGCGGCAGCAGCCCCTGAGCGCTAACACAGACGGGGCGGCGTACGTCGACTGAACCCCCGCTGAGATGTCGAAAGCGACGCATCCCTTACTATACTTTGATGCAGTGACACACACCAGGCGCTCTTAAAATTTTCGTTGCAGCGGCGTTCGAGAGACCCATCCTAGAAACCATATGTCGCCCAGTCGGTTTTACGACTTCAACGGCATGTCATATATGCGTGTATAGTGGTGCAACACAGACATTTGAGCTGTTTTCTATCGAATTTTGTTGTGAGTGTTGCCAAATCTTGTTTAATGATGAAAATTACAGACTCGAACTATATTTTTATTTGAATTTTTTACTCCCATATCAGATTATTTTTATGTGGGACTCATTTTATTTTTAATTTTTTATCTTATAGCTTAAAGGGCAACTTAATTAGGTACATTTCTATCTGGAAAAAAGTAATCTACTAAATAAAATATTTTGCAAACTCTGAACCTAATTTCACAAACAGTAAAACAGAATTTTCAAATCTGTAACCATTGACCAGTTTGACTTGACTTGAGTTATTTGTCAGAAGGATTGACTTTAATAAAAATAAAATTATTGACTCCATAAAAATAAAAATAAAAAATAGTTATCTTACCTTATTTATTATTTTATTTTTTATGCTCTACAGACCTTGTATTTACAATTTTACATAATATAGTTTATACTAATAACTTATAAATATAATTTTATTTGATGTCTATTATGTAAACATTGCTGAACTATTGTTCTCCACTATATCCTATTTTTCGCCTCCTCTTTCCAGTGTATAATTTCCATCGATACTATATGTATATTCCTGAAACTTTATTGCAGTTTTTTCTTGGTCTAACTCGCCTCCTTGTCCCAATTGGTCTTCGTAGCAGTACCATCTTTTGGCATTCTTTCCTTATCCATCCCCTCAACATGACCTGTCCACCTGATTCTTTATGACTTTATGTATCTTGTTATACTTGGTTCCTTGTAAAACATCAATAATTATTGATTGGCTGGCTTCTATGCCAGCCGCCTTGTGTATCTGTATTCTTTCCCCTGAAAATAGCTCTCAGTACGTTCCGTTCTCAACTCTCTATCATTTCTTCTTCTGTTTTATTTAGCACCCATATCTCACATCCGTAGGTGACTGTTACTCTTATTACGGTTTTCTATATTCTGGTTTTCGTGTTTCTCGATACGTACTTTGACTTTATTTTGAATAATTTTTTTGTTAATATTAATTTGTGAAACATCACTATTTCCCAATGAATGGGGTATAATAAAGGGGCATCAATTTAACACCTGTATTTGCTCAGTGGCGTACCATAGAATGGACAGCCTCTTAGCGTTATAAATAGTTTTCCTTAGGTGATATGCTTTCCCTCATAACGGTGTTATTTCTTGAACATGGCTCTTTAATACTTACTACTAACGCCTGAAAAGATTTTTTAGACATTCTTGTAAAATTAAAAAACTTCTCTGGGCCTTTATTATATTAATTTCGTTATATAATGTGTAAAAAAATCCTTATATTCCGTTCCTTTATGATAGAATGTATCCAATATCTGCGTTTCTTTTTTCTTTAATGTAAGGTGTAAAGTAAACTTACATTTATTACAAAAGACAAATCGTCATAACTTTCAGACATCGTATCGTACAGCAACCAACACGCGACTAAATTTAGCAACAACGAAATACAAATACTTTTAATCGTAGCATAGCTGCCTTGCTCTAAAACGACGTTATACCGACCACGAAAATCAACTTTGGTTATTATGTTTTCGAGGTCGCTGAATCCGAATATAAAGTTTATTTTTATCTAGAATTGGTGGAACATGTTCAAAAATCAAACTTTATGCAGAAATTGGAAAAATCAATTTAGATGATTTTTCAACTTTAACTCGCTGTATCGTTGGTCTCTGCATATATTTCCTTTTGAAAATTTTACTGTATCATCTTTGAAGTATTTAAGGCGAATTTACATTATTCATTTTAGATGTACACTGTGGATGATTCATCGGCAATGAAAGGTATAAACATACTCTTCATCTATATTTCATCCAAGATGCACATCCAAAGTAAACAGTGAACAAACTAGAAGGTGTTCCTACTTTCGATGAACCGGTTGGATGATTCATCCACAGTGAACCACTAGTGTAAAACGTAAATTTGTTTTTTTTTATCCTATGAACATTCCATGCCATCAAAACGCAGTTGAATATTTCTTTGATACGTAAAATGGCTTTTCAATGGAAAGACGATCATATGCATATATTTCTAGACATATACCGTAATCATGAGTGCTTGTGGAATAATAAATCTGAGGACTATCATAAAATAAACATCCGTGAAAATGCATAGGTACCGGCATGTACTAAAAGAGCTACATTTATCTAGAATAAATATAGGCGACATAAAATCAAAAAATCAAAACTATCCACACTCGCTACTATTGTTCAGAGTTAGCAAAAATTCGGGAGTGAGAAAAGAGTGGATCAGGAAGTGCTGATGTTTATACTCCTCGTTTATTTTGGTTTAAACAGGCAGACCCCTTCTGATTTTTTTCTAATTTGCGACACTCTTCTAGTAGGTAATTCTTTACTTTTCGCCATTTTGAAAAGACAGTGAAACGAATTCCGTCAGTGAAAATGTAAATTGCTGACCTTTTCAATCAACACTTTTCCTATTCATTTATCATCAGCAGTGTACATCTAAAGTGAATAAGCCTAAATTCTCCTTTAGATGACAATGAGATTTGTCCGAGATGTTTCATGTTTATTTAAAAGAGTTGAGTGACAAACTTTTTAGTATATCATTTTAACCAATTTTAACCAACACACATTAAAATATTAATAATGAAGAAGTTTTCTGAAAAATTTCACGTCAAAATATGCAGTAAAAAACGCTTGTTTCTCGAGATACTGACCATGGTGTGGTGAATGGCTAATTTTGGTCATACTTTATGTTTTCTATGATACTGAAAACGAAAATGAGGTTTATTTTGAATTTTAACTGGAGAGACATTGTCAAAATCGCAGTTTTACACTAAAAATTAAAAAAAATTAAATCACGTTTTTCTTAAAATTAAAAGTTGCAACATTTTTTTTTTTCTATAAAATATTTTGTCTTTTGTACTCTGTATTTTCACATAAACTTGATTAAAAAGCTAAATTTCAAATTTTGTCACTCAACTTTTGCGATTAAACTTTTCAATTCAGGAATCTTCACCTTTTACTTTAAAAATTCATAACTTTTATTATAATAAGACTGAAAGATTGAAACAGGTCTTCAGAAAGGTAAGAAATATATACTATAAAAATGTCAGAAAAAAATATTAAAATGGAATTTTTTTTTATTTTATTTTTAAAGTAAAATTGCGATTTTGACAATGGTCCCCCACATAAAATTCAAAATAAACCTCAATTTCGTTTTAAGGACCACCGAAAACATATATTATGACGAGAATTAGCCATTCACCACACCATGGTCAGTATCTCGAGAAATAATTGTTTTTTGTGGTGTGTCCCTCGTCTATAAAGTCACATAACTTTTTTTCTACTGCATATTTTGACTTGAAATTTTCCAAAACTTCTTTGTGACTTGTTTTAAGGCTGTGTTGGTTAAAATTATAAACTAAAAAATCTGTCACTCAACTTTTTTAAGTAAACATGAAACTAACGAAATCTGACGACAAAATGGTTGATACAGTAAAATTTTCAAATGGAAACATTTACAGCGACCAAAGATACAGCGAGTTAAAGTTGAAAAATCATCAAAATAGATTTTTAGAATTTTTGCTTAAAATTTGATTTTTGAACATGTTCCACCAATTCTAGATAAAAATAAACTTCATATTCGGATTTAGCGATCTCGAAAACATAAAGGATGACCAAAATTTGCTATTCACCTTTCATGGTCGCTTTTTCGATTTCCAAGCTTCAAATTAGGGCTGTGCCGCTCGTCTACAGAGTTGATAACCAGAACACCCGAGATATCAAAATACATATAGGAGTCCGCCAGGGCTACATGCTGTCCCCACTACCCGTGTCTACAGTGAAGCGGTATTTAATGAAGAGATCTCAGATTCAATAGAAGGCATATCTATCAATGGAGTAGTTTTATTTAACTTACGTTTTGCAGACGACACAGCAATAATGACAGATGGGATCAATGATTTACAGAACGTAATACAACGACTTAATGAATACTGTCATAGTCCAGAAAGCCACTGCGCATCCTCTAGGAAAAATATTCTGATTCGGATTTTTAGGAGCACAATCTTACTCAAAAAGGACTCCTTTTAACAAATTTGTATGTTGCCAGGACCAAAAGGTGGTCAAAAATTTTTTAAACGTTCTTTTTTTTTGTTTTTTTTTTCTAAAATTATTTTTGTTTGCATGGAAAGTTTTTTTAGGTTTTTTGAATCATTCCAAACAGAAAAGGTCTTTGGTGACTTTTGTATGTTGCCAGGACCAAAAGGTGGTCAAAAATATTTTAAACGTTCTTTTTTTTTGTTTTTTTTTTCTAAAATTATTTTTGTTTGCATGGAAAGTTTTTTTAGGTTTTTTGAATCATTCCAAACAGAAAAGGTCTTTGGTGACTTTTCTCGAAAAATGATAGTTTTTGACATATAAGCGATTAAAAATTGAAAAATTGCGAAATCGGCCATTTTTAACCCTCAAAAACTATGTGAAAAACTGCAAATTTGAATGTTGCCAAGGTAGGTAGATATTCTTTAAATATCGATTGATGAAATCCCGAAGAGTTTTTTGCAATACAATATTCAAAACTTCTTTGTTTTTTAATTGCTAATCAAGCGTGCGCGACACTATTTTCCACCGACGACAGTATGGTGCAAATAAAAGGAATAAATTCGTTATTTCGTAAACTGGCGACTTTAAGGAAAAATCCCGAAACAGGTCTATATGATATTGTGGCATATATGGTATACTAGTGACGTCATCCGTCTGGGCGTGATTGTTTTAAATGAGGATAGGGGTCGTGTGGTAGCTCATTTGAAAGGTTCTTCAATTCTCTATTCAGTAATGTAAACATTTATATAATTATTTATACAGGGTGTCCTTCTACTTCTTTTTTTGTCAAATAATTTAATTTAATAAAAAATTTTTGGACACCCTGTATAAATAATTATGTAAATGTTTATATTACTGAATAGAGAATTGAAGAACCTCTCAAATGAGCTAGCACATGATCCCTATTCTCATTTAAAAAAATCATCGATTACGTCGTCACGCCCAGATGGATGAAGTCACTAGTATAACATATATGCCACAATATCAAAACTTAAAAATAAAAATCGACCTGTTTCGGTATTTTTCCTTAAAGTCGCCGGTTTACGAAATAACGAATTTATTCCTTTCATTTGCACCATACTGTCGGTGGAAAATAGTGTCGCGCACGCTTGATTAGCAATTAAAAAACAAAGAAGTTTTGAATATTGTATTGCAAAAACTCTTCGGGATTTCATCAATCGATGTTTAAAGAATATCTACCTACCTTGGCAACATTCAAATTTTCAGTTTTTCACATAGTTTTTGAGGGTTAAAAATGGCCGATTTTGCAATTTTTCAATTTTTAATCGCTTATATGTCAAAAACTATCACTTTTGGAGAAAAGTCACTAAGGACCTTTTCTGTTTGGAATGATCCAAAAAACCTAAAAAAACTTTTTTCCATGCAAAAAAAATAATTTTAGGAAAAAAACAAAAAAAAAACTTTTAAAAAATTTTTGACCACCTTTTGGTCCTGGCAACATGCAAATTTGTTAAAAGGAGTCCTTTTTGAGTAAGATTGTGCAAAAAATCCGAATCAGAATATTTTTCCTGGCGGATGCTCAGTGGCTTTCTGGACTATCATGAATACGGACTCAAGATGAATTTAAAGAAAACTAAATGCATGATCATGAATCATGACTAAATCAGAAGACGTAAACATCCAACTGAATGTTGTAGATACTGTAAATTGAGAGTATGGATACCTACAAATACATAGGAACATGGATAACATCAAAGACCAAACAAAAGAAATAAAGAGACGTATTGAAATAGCACGTGTGTCATTCATTAATCTTAAAAAGTTTATTTTTGTTGTCGATATATAAGGTTAGAACTACGCCTAAGGATGCTTAGGCTCGAAGCACATTTGCTTGTGTTCAAGCTGCTTGCACGCTACTAGCAAGCTACGTGCGATCGCTGGTGGTTCAGCAGTACATGGGTTGAATTTATTCACTGCACACCCGACTGAACCGCGGCGTGTAAGCAGCTTGCAGCTTGCAAGTGATTTTCAAGCCGCGTAGACTGACAGCACGCCATTTTCTGCTACGCCACCACGTGCACGCCGCTTGAAAACAAGTCAGGCGGTTTGGCAGTCTATGCGGGGCAATCATTCAGTCCACATTGACCGCGCGATCGATTTCAACGTAGATACAGACTTGTTTATTTCTGACGTGTATTGACCCCGAGAAACTGCGCAAATGTATGTTGACGGGAAACTTGGCTTGAAAACAAACAGATTGCTCGCAGCGTGCACGCATCTTATAAAGATGCAAATGTGCATCGAACCTTAGGTGTTACGTGTTATCTACTCTTGTTTATGGCTTGGAGGTGTGGACACTAAAATTAGTGCATCTGAATATAGTCCTGTCGCATGTCGCCAGGGGGGGTACAACGGGCTCCTTAATTCAGATGGACTTACCCAAGTTTTTTTTATGTATTTTGACCCGTAGAACACGAATTTTTTGGGTAACAGTTGATCCGGATATCGATAAGATTGTTATAAACAAAGAACTTGAGGAAATACATAACAGCGATTTTTCGCAAAACAAAACATTTTTTTTGTATTTTTTGGGTGATTTTCAGCAAAAAATGATGTTACAAGATTTTTCGCAGGATGCATAGTTTTCGAGATAAACGCGGTTGAACTTTCAAAAAATCTAAAAAATGCAATTTTTGAACCCGAATAACTTTTGATTAAAAAATAAAATGGCAGTTCTGATTACTGCATTTGAAATTTCAAGTCAAATTCTATCCGTTTTGATTATTTGCATTGCTAAAAATTAAGTTTTTATTTGTTAAACAAAGCCATAAACACATAGTGTTTCCTGTGCCCAATGCATGCGTTTTAATGTACGTAATCTACGTAGAAAACTGTCTGTATGCGTGCCTATATGTACTACTCGTTCGATTTCAAATGAGAAATTAATTGAAAACATCATTCAATCACTATGTGTTTATAGCTGTATTCAACAATAAAAAAATTAATTTTTAGCAATGAAAGTAATCAAAACCGATAGAATTTGACTTGAACTTTCAAATGCGGTAAGCACAATTGCTATTTTATTGTTCGATCAAAAGTTAATCGGGTTCGAAAATTGCAATTTTTCGATTTTTTGAAATTTCAACCGCGTTTACGTCGAAAACTATGCATCTTACAAAAAAACTTGTAACATCATTTCTTGCTTGGAATGACCCAAAAAATACAAAAAAATGTTTTGTTTTGCGAAAAATCGCTGTTATGTGATTCCTCAAGTTCTTTGTTTATACCAATCTTCAATCTTATCAACATCCGGCTCGACTGTTACCCAAAAAATTCGTGTTCTACTTCTACGGGTCAAAATACATAAAAAAAAACTTGGGTAAGTCCATCTGAATTAAGGAGGCCGTTGTGCCCCAACTGATCGTTCCAAACGTGGAAGTAACTAGAAGGATAGGAAATGAAGTGGAAATAATCTTCTTCTTTAAGTGCCATCTCCGTGGCGGAGGTCGGTAATCATCATAGCTATTCGTATTTTAGACGGTGGAAATAATATTAACTAGCAATAGAGAAAATAGAGGAAAGCGAAATGTGGGAAGACAAAGAATATACTGGATTAAAAACTTGAAGGAATGATTTGAATGTAGTAGTGCAGAACTATTTCGATCTGGCAGTCAACAGAGTTCGACTTCCAAGCTTCGATAGAAGGTGAAAGTTTATTTTACGTTTTGTTTAAGTTCTGATCTGATTCATTTATTGGTTTAATTTAATATTGATCTTGAAACAAATATACCATATTTCTTGGTTATTTTCTTCTGTAATAAGAATTTTTTAAATCAGTTTTTATCTATCACTAAACTACTGATTTGTATTGATATAAATGTCGTTAGAATAGAGTAGATACGACATTGGGGACTGTAGATAAACATCCATACAGCTAAATACGTGGTAACCAGCAGTGGCGTAAGCAGGGGGGTTATGGAGGTTACGCCGTTGGTAACCAGTAATGTTAATGTTGGCCCAATCCAATAGAAAAACCCAACAAACGCTGAAAGTTACAACGATTTAAATACCTGGAATGTTAGATTACCCAAAATTTAGAGTTATCCTTCAAAATCAGATGTAGAATTGAACAGGCAGGAAACAAATTTCAAAAATGCAGACCTCAACTCAATGTTACTCGTAAAGTATGTACTTTTATATGTATTTGGAAAACTTGGACTTTGAATACCGATAACTTGAATGAGTAAAATCAAGGCGTTTGAGATGTAGTTTTATCTAAGAATACTCAAAATACCATGCACTAGCAGAGTCAGAAATAAAGAAGTTCTTAGAATAAAAGGACTTCGAAAAGAATGTCATGGACATATAATAGGAAAACCATGACATGAGTTCCTTCGGTTAATTCTCAAGAGAAAAGTCAAGGGATAAAAATGAATAGGACAGAAGAAACTCACTTGGTTGAGTAACTTGCGACAGTGGACAGGTTTGAGAGCAAACCAGTTACTCTACGTAGCCCAAAACCTAGGTCAATATTCCCCTCCTCTATATTTTCTCCTTCGTAAGCATATGGTGTCGTCACGTAATTCGTCTGACTATTTCTGTCCAATTATATCTCTCCTATGCGTGTTGTTTTGCTTCGGAGAATGAGAAACCAGTCATATTCTTTATTTGGTCAGACAATCGTGCTGGAGATTTTCCTCTGAATATCCACTAAGTTGCCTTTAACTTCTCTTCCCTTATTCTAGTTGTCTTCTCTTCTTCTAGTTATATGTCCAGAATATCTTAGTATATTTTGGTTGATAATTAATGTGGTGACTCAGTTCTTATGTTAAGTTCTTCTGGTGTTGAATTATTTGTCCGATGTGTGGTCCATAGTATGCACGGCATTCTAAGGTACACCCATATTTCAAATGCTATTTATTATACGCTTCGAATCCTCTTCTTGGTGCTCCATGTTTCTGAAGCGTAGGTAGAGATAGGAATTATTAATGCTCGAACAAGGCGTATCAGCAGTCGCGTATGGAAGCGAAACATTGACGCTAACAACAAGAGAAGTAAATAAATTGCTGGTGTGGGAACGTAAAATCCTTCGAATGATATATGGCCCTTGCAGTTACAGCGTGACAAACGAATGGAGGCGCAGATACAATAACGAGCTAGAGTCTCTATTCGGAAAAGGAAATCTAGTCAGATATATAAAGACTAATAGACTCAGATGGGCAGGGCATGTGATACGCAGTAACGACAATCGCCTTATAAACAATGTGTTCTGGGAAAGACCAGATGGAAGAAGGTCTGTAGGGTGGAATAGAAATAGGTGGATAGATGCAGTCAAAGAAGATCTAGAGAAAATGGGAGTGCGAAAATGGGAATTAGTGGCACAGGACCGACAAACATGGAAGGCAATAGTAAACGCGGCAAAGACTCACGAAGAGTTGTAGCGCCAATGATGATGATGATGAACAAGGCGTAATGTTCGGTAATGTCAACGTTGTTTCATATTTTTGAAAGTTTAACTGTTGCCGATGTGGCTGCCGAGAACAACTAAAACGAGAGTAAGTTCTAGGGAAGGAATAGACAGAGAGAAAGAAACATAGTGTAACGGTCCACCCGTTATAATATCATTTTTAGTGCTTTAATTATTTTTATAATTATTTTCTCTTGTTCTCTTAATTAATTTCTCCAATCTTCGCGTAAATAACTATTTCTAATTATTATCTTTTATATTTAAAATTTCGTGCAACGATGCCACACTTAATTATGTTGGTATCACTGGTTGACTTGTATTATACGCACGTATCGGAGAATTTGACTTCGTGTTCCGAGTCGGAATTTTGGGGAACAGAGAAATTCTGTGCCACTTGTGGCTGGAGATCCGACTAGTAGGTATAGGTGGCGTGTGAAGATCAAATTTAGAGGTTAGACCTCGGTTCAGTTAAAATGTGCGAATTTCGAAGGATGGATCACCAAACTTCTTCAGAAGTCTTTGGAAGGAATCAATAATGGGATTTCTGCATAAAATCATCGGATCACACGCCACCCATGTGAAGACTTAAAAAACCACCTCGAAACACCGAGAGGCCAATCTCCAGCCATAAGTCACTGGCAGTAATCAATCTGGGAGTATGTCATTGGGAGCAAGCTTTAGGGAGCATTCCAGCTCAATTTTCGTTTTCGCACCTGGATCCACAAGAGGCCTAATTTGGCGCCATCCTGGTGCTCATTTTGGGCTACTGTATCCAGATACTTTTTAGGAATCATTGGGATTCGTTTGGGAACAATTAATGTGGTGACTTTAAGTAACTCTGGTTTTTATATTTCAGACATTTATTTGATGCATTATGTTTATTAATTGCCTTTTTCAGATTTAGCGTACCTTTGTTTTTATATGACATATTTGTATATTATTTTATTTGGTTCCCAAACTATTGTAAGTTATCTATGGTACGTTACATTGTGCACAAGGTAATAAACCTAGAAAATTAGGTTTTGTATTTTATTATTGGTTTGACATTTATTTTGTAATATTAATTGCTTGTTTCCCAAACATTTTATTGTTATTAGCTTTATTCCATTTGTTCGGTTAATTTAGGTCATCGTTTCGGTATTTATCTCAACTTCATTTCTATTTCATTCATTGTATATTTAACTTGCTTACTTCATCATTGTATTTTCTCTTCGTCAGGCTTGTGCCTATTTATCTATATTAGTTTCATATCTGTCGGTTTCAATTTAGTGGTACGTAGCAAGCGTACTATAACCATTTGGTAGAAGACTCATATGAGTTGTACCCTATATGTAAGTAAGAGGTACTTATGTAATTTTGTAACAGATAACATTATTGTAGTTATCTCAAATATAACTTTGTATAACTTATGTCATTTTAGAGTCACATGATATGCACTTGGTGTAACTCAGAGATTGTCAAAAATCTAGTAGTTATTTTTAATAAATATTTACTTATTTTGTATATCATTTATTTATATTATTCCTTTACACAGCAGTGTAAGATACCTGGGAGAATGATCGAAGATCATTTTCATGGCGCCAATGATTCGTTAGTTTTATTTATTTTGTTCGTCTTTAGCAATTATTCATCTTCATTCATTTTCAGTACATTATTTTTATTTGATTATTTCATCTTTTAGTCATCATTACTATCTACTTAAAGCTACTGTTCTTCGACAGGCATGCAAACGAGCCGTATCCATTCTTGAGTGTCAAGTTGTTCTCTTGCATCTCTTGCTAGCCAACTCTATTTAGTTTGCCTCTGTCTCTCCATACTTCTTCTATACAGTTATCCCCTTCTCTTCACTTCTACTTATATCCCTTTTAATTCACCTTTCTTCAGTACTACTGCAAAGTAGTATTTTTCTTACTTTGGCGTCAACGCTGAAGCCCCTTCATTTTTATTTTCATAATAGCCACAACTGTTTAGTTACTCTCCTTTTCCCTTACTTCTGTTGGAGTATATCTTTCTTTTTACTTTCACTCCAACAGAAGTTTTCTTATATTTGATATAATAGAAGAGGAACTATAGAACGACCAGACGAAGTGGCGACTGGAAATCTAATATTGTGGGAGAATATTACAATCCGACATATATTAGTAGTAAATAATACTTACGTCTGCATGGTTTGAATCCAATTTCGCAGAGAGATACTCTTCTGATTGGATAATTTCCTCCTCCCAAGACTGTTTCGGATCCTCCGTTGGCAAGATTCTCTGCTTCTTCCTCTTGAAGAGCTAATAATTCTTCAGCGGCTTCTTCAGCCAAAGCAGCTGGACTGTTGCCTGTTGCTGAAGGTCTCCCTGGTAGTAATTCGACGACTTGTCCGTTCAAGTTGAAGATTCCTTCTTCAGGTACGTGAGCTTTTTGTATCTAAAATTAGAATTTATTTATTAGCTATTTGCCTATCAAATATCAGGCACTTAGGTTGTGCATCAAAAAGCAAGTAATGTTATATTTATGTAGAAGAGCAAAATCAAAAGGGATTAAATGAAAAAGGACCAGTGGTGTGTTCGGCGCTGGTTTTGTTTACACAAAACAGCGGAATACAAGAATTTCCAAAAAGTGTAAATACTCGCTTTTATAGCAATTATAAGAAGGTTTTATCACACTGCAACAGCAAAAGTTGAAGCTTGATATGCCCCATTATATAGGGTGTGTCAGAAGTAGTGGGACGGTCGAAAAACTAAAAAACACGTGTTCAATATTTTTCAAAAATATTAATAGAACCCACTATTTTTATTGAAAATACTGGTTCTACAAAGCATTCTTAAAAAGCTATATCCACTACCATAAAAATTGGTTTGCAGACATCTATCTTCATCTATCACGATTCGAAAAAAAGTTACTGAGTTCCCCGAAAAAATGGGGATTCCTATTAAAGATTTTAAAGTTAGGGGCTAGGGTGAGGGGTCATGTTTACTGTCAATCAATAGATTTTTGAAAAATATTACATAGGTACGTGTTTTTTATTTTTTCATTTAGAAGTGTATTTCTCGAGATATTAGACCATTTTCATAATTTAATTTTCCTAGGGTACTTATAAGAATAAATCGTTTTTTTTTTCGATTATAGTGCCATCTATCAGTAATTCGAAAAAATATTTGGAATAAAAGTTATAAATCTATTTTTGTATTAGAAATCCAAACTTACCTACAATAAAAAATGGGAATTCCTATTTAAGATTTTAAAGTTGCCTCCACCCCACCTTCAAGGGGTGGTGTGTGGAGTCGTGTTTGATGTCATTTAACAGATTTTGAACAATATTTTAATTTTGGGTTTTTCAATTTTTCGAATGCCATATTTGTTTCGCGAAATATTCGACAGCCCCGCTTAGTTTGACACACCCTGTATATAACTTTAAGAAGAATCGCCCTCAGAAAGTTTTTTCAGGGTAAAACAAGTTCATTATCTAAAACTCGGCAACCTGCTTGAACTTTTGGCGGTTTTAACAGTTGAAATATAAGGCAGTTCCTTAAGATAGATATAGTTACAGTCGGAAAAATGAAAGATTACCCATGAACCATCACATCAATCACTTATTTTGTATTTGCTGTATTTTTCTATAAATAACAAACGTTTGTTATAGAAAAAGACAGCAAATACAAAATAAGTGATTGATGTGATCGTTCATGGGTAATCTTTAATTTTTCCGACTATAGACATTATGGTTGCAAAGCAATATCCAAAATTCAAATATTATAGATTACAAGAATAAAAAACCGCTAAACGGAGTAAAAATGAGTGGCGCATACAATATTGCAGCTACAAAAGACCTGATATGGATATTACGTGGTGCGAAAATGTATTTTCATTTTGATGGAAAATAAGATTCTAGTTTTATTTTGAAAGATTTTTCCATAATCTAAATTTGAAATAAAACTCGCCACAAAATAGTAACTTTGAAAGAGTTTGCATTTTGAGGCTCTTTTGTGGAGCGTTTTACTTCAAATTTAACAAATATTATGGAAAAAATCTTATAAAACACAACTAGAATTTTATTTTCCATCAAAACGAAAATACATTTTCGCGCCACGTAATTTTCATATCAGATCTTTTGTAGCTGGAATATTGTATGCGCCGCTCATTTTTACGGCGTTTAGCGGTTTTTTATTCTTGTATCAGGAGATTTTCAAAGTTTTTTATAAATTTAATGTATGAAGTTGAATGTAATGTTTCTCGATTACACGTTAAGCGTTGTAAATGGTCGCCTTTGTCGCATTCTCTCCCAAATGATCTAGTAGTTACGACACCAGATTTGTGATAAGGCAATCCAAGTTCGTACCCCAGCCATCCTAATAATTATGGCCGGCAAATGAACAAGGATTGCCCGATCAAACAGCGTCGTAACCACTACAACTACATAAACCATTTCAGCGATAATGGTTAAATGGATTATACTTTTGGAGCTCGATAACTTCTGAACGGCTTAACCGATATTGATCACTAAACATAAGTTTGAAACGTACTGACAAGTAGTATCTGATGCATCCAAGGTCAAGTATGACAACTGAAGGTATTACAGGAATTATTGCGCTTGAAAAACCGTTTGTCGCATAAGAAATAAATTTGATCATACCTATGAAGACTATAATTTGAAAATTCAAATTTTTACAGATATGAGGTATACACCGTTAGACGCATCTAGAGTCCTCCTACAAACGCTCAGTTATTGGCGCAATTCGTAGGTTGAAATTTTGAGTAATTGTCGAATAATCAAAATTTTCAAAGTTTAATTTTTCATTTATTCGGCTATACTGATCCGTGTGTAGGTATAATCTTGACCGCTTAGGCACCGCTTGAAAGCTTATCGCAAGGCTATTAATTTGGTGTATTTGCGGTTTTTCTGCCTCTCCTTGAACCTAAGATATACCCGCTCAAAAAATATGCCATCTTGTATTTACCTGGCCCTATAGCTGGCTTATGGGTGGTCAAAAGTCACAAACTACACCGGTTCTGAATCGGCCCTCTTGAAACACAGAAAAAATATTCAGGTCGGTGTAACTTTTCCACACACATGAATACATACATACATACATACATACATATCCACAAACATTTTCCCCTTTTTAAATAAAAATTGAGTCATATTTCTGAGCTCGGTAACTTTTTAATGGTATAACCGATTTTCAAAATTAGACATGCGTTGGAAAGGTAATTATCAGTACTATCAAAAGCCACAAAGGTCTGATGTAAATTTTTGAAATTTTTGGGAGTTTTACAATTTTGGGGACGAGAACGAAAAACAGGCTCTAAATGGAAAGGGCCGTAAAATTCGCACCCTTGGACCAAAATGGGGAGTTGACATATGGATGGGCGAGACTTTTCATAAACTTTAAGATGGGATTTGGCCCAATTTTCAATTCAGTCAGATTTAGAAAATCGAAAATTTCGTGTATATATAGTGTCGCGTGTAGGGGTATTGTGCGCCACTGACGAGAACTGCCGTTCTCTGGTAATGGTGAGTTAACATAAAACGAAATTTCTACAATCACAAGCTGTACCTTTACGTATTAAACTGATGGATCAGAACTATATGAAAAAGAAGGAATATGAATAGTTAATGGTTACAGCACAAGACTATCTACTAATAACTAGCAATAGATTTTTGTGTTCAAATTTGCTTGAAAATTACCTCAATTCTGTCAAAACATTTATTATCTGAAAATATAAGCTACATGCTGCATTAAAGTCTCCACAACAGGTGAGTACGTAACAGCTGGTAACTAAAAAAAATACTTTCTTACGTAGCTGGCGAAGCTCAACCAACCGATCCATAACTTTGTTATGGGTACCTCAATTCTTTCAAAACGTTTATTACCTGAATATTATAAGGTACTTAAATACTACACTAAAGACTCTGACCTGTACAGGATGTGAGTCTGTAACAGCTGGTAACTGCAAACATTTCCTTAAACAGCTGGCGAAGCACATCCAACTGACTCATAACTTTGTTATGGGTACCCAGGTATAAAGGAAATGTTGGGATTACGAGATGATGATAGTCTTGATAAAAAATGAGTTTGGATCCTTTTATCACACTAGAATCCGTCTTCGTTATCGTGAAAACTACCATTGTAAAGATATCAAATAATGGGAAAAGGAACCTACTGCCTACTGGAAAAATATTAGGTACAAATCAAAGTCATACAAAATTATTATTATATATATTATTGTGTTTCATTTTATCAATCAAAGATAGAATAAAAATTTTTATTTTTTTTTAATATAACGCGGGCACATAAATTTGATACACCCTGTATATTAATTTGTAAATATTTATTAGAAGTTAGCTTTCAACGCAAGGTGGTTTCTCCTTAATGAATTTTTCCATGAAGAATATTAAAAACATTTTTATAAATAAAAGTGAAGTGAAAGTTATTTAGGATTATTATTTTAAACCGATTGTTTATTACGGGAAAGATAAAAGCCATAGGTAATTAGTTCTTAGAAAATTAAGGTAAAGAAAGTTAGCAATTTTAACCTCTTTTTGTTTAACCCCGAGTAAATTTTTTAGAATTTCCCAAAAATAATTATTATGATGGTAGGAATATTTTTGAAAGTATGAGTGGGTATTTCGAATGAAAAAAAGAAAGAATGGGGGAAGAAGAAATGTCTCTGATTGGTTTGGCAATTTGGAATGAGAAGGAGAGAAGGTTGAATTTTCAGATAGCTTTGGAAAGAGGGATTATTGTGTTACCGGCAGCCGAAAGGAGCAGTCAAAAGTTTTCGTGAGTAGTTCAGAAGCAAGTACTAGTGGTTGTGTTTGATAGTGAGAGTAGCTAAAAAGTGGAACGAGAGACAAATCAAATCGAGAAGAAATACCTCTTTGATTCTGTAAAGTCCAAGAGAGTAAGTTACAAGAATTATCGTTATTAAAATTATTTGTGACACCAAGTAATAAAGATACTTGGGTCTCAGGAGATTATTGTTGAGAGAAAGAGAGGAGAGAGATTTGGAGTTTACTGAACGAGTCCTGGTCAAAGGAAGCCTGGCTTGTGTTTTTGGAGAAATAGTTGCTGGTATCCTGCTGGATTGTTTGCTGAGAACGGAGAGGGTTTTGATTGGTAGCCTAACATAATCAACAAGGAGAAGCTGTTTGGGTCAAGAGGAGACATCATTGTGTGTGAATCAAAAAGGTCAGTCAATAACTTATGTGATAGATTTTCTTTATAATCTGAAGTTAATTTTTTTACGTAAAAGCATATGAATTTAAGATTCCAATATTTCAAAAATTTAATAGGAAGTATAAGTAATTTTGCGAATACCAGATTTGTTTGTTTAGTTGGTTTTATTAATGGTATCAAAAACAAAGCGATAAATAATGTTTTTGAATTAGATTAATTTATATGATAAAGGTCTCATTTGGACAATTATGCCCACAGAATTTAATTGATAAATTTACAGAGCATTGCTATTGATAATAAAGTTATTTGTATGTAAGAAAGTAGAAAACTCAAAGAGCTACCACAAAAATGTATGTTATAAAAATGTCATACAAGGACGCGTTTCGGCTCTTACCGAGCCATCATCAGCTTGAAATACAGGAGCAAAGTCTAAAACTGTCCAGACCAGGAAGGAGGAAGAATCTAATGGCTTACATTGTATTGGGTTCTTTAGGTTTCATTCTAAGTTATAAGTAGTGTATTAGACATTAAGGGTATAAATTCATTTTAAGACAAAATCTTAAAATGAATTTATACCCTTAATGTCTAATACACTACTTATAACTTAGAATGAAACCTAAAGAACCCAATACAATGTAAGCCATTAGATTCTTCCTCCTTCCTGGTCTGGACAGTTTTAGACTTTGCTCCTGTATTTCAAGCTGATGATGGCTCGGTAAGAGCCGAAACGCGTCCTTGTATGACATTTTTATAATATACATTTTTGTGGTACCTCTTTGAGTTTTCTACTTTCTTACCTCGAGACCACATTTGAGAATGGATACTTCTCTTCATGTTTATTTGTATGTGTTTATTTACGGTATTTCTATTTATTTCCTTTTCCTATTTTTATCCCGATAAGGATCAGCTAAGAGATACTGAAACCACGAGAGAAAATAAGTATAACATAAGATAATTTAGACATTTTTTTATATTATAAAAAGGCACCCTGAGATTCTTTCTTAATTTTTATGTATGATTTGCGTTAATTAAATAATTGATCAAATAAATAATAATTAATACAAAAGTAATAGAAAGCAGATCATAACAATATACACCTTTATTAGGCGTTAACTCCCTTCCGTAGGGATATATGGAGAGGTATCACCAAGCCGCAAGCGCTTATCTCTTTCCGTACCGCTCCTCCATAGGCCGATCAGACGCCAGTTTATTCCAGACTAAGTCGTAGATTCTCTAGAATTTTATACTAAGGCGTTGGCCTTAGTATAAAATCGCAGTATAGTTCAGAGGTATTTTCACTGGACACTCCTCACTCAAATATCTCAGTAAAATAGGTGAAGTGGACAGACCCACATGCAGATTCTCGATTCCCAAAAATTCATAGAAGAATCGACCAAACACCTAGTCTTCAACAAGGGATATTATTAGGCAAGGTCATTTGGTCGACAATTGACCAAATATTTACTATTACACCAATCCTATGGTGTACAACTATGAAGTACGACCGCAAACTCAAACATATTGGAACGCTTCCAGTCGAAGGTACTACGGACCATAACAAATACAATTTGGTTTATACCAAACAGGGAAATCCGAGACGATCTCCAAGTAGCCACAGTTAAGGAAATATGTAGTAAGAGAATACAGCGTCCGCTATTTGGTAAAACTGGAAATCCATCCAAACATAATTGCACTAATCCTAGATAGATAATAGTGGGCAAACTCGGAGACTGAAGAGGCACAAACCATTGGAGCTACCCTATAGGTTCTAAGCAGCAGTGAAGTGAAGTGAAGCGAAGTGAAGTGCAGTGAAGTACTTAGTGTTAAAGGCACATTTTAATAATCAAAGAGATTTTTTATAGTCGGTTTTTTCAAAAAAAATTTCTGAGCAAAAATGTAGACTATAAAAAAGTGAAAACAATGGTGTATGTGTGAGGTCCGTAGACCCAGTAGAAGCGGAGATGTAGTCAAATCGAATATTTCAACATAAAATAGCCAAAAAATGAAGCACTTACATTACAACTTTTTAAAAGTTTTTAAAAAAACTTTATTCTTGGTTTTTAAAATAGTATCTAGTATCAGTAATAAGCAAATTACGCTCAAAATAATGTTGGTCCCTTTTTTTGGCACAAAAAACGGGAAAATTACCCCCTAATTAGCATCTCAAATGAAATAAATCGTTACCGCTTCACAAGTTGCTTTTATATATTTATATGATGTATAAGTTTCATCAGTTGGAAAGTGCTTATAAAACGTGGTTTTTTTATTAAAAAATGAACATATTCACTCACAAATAACTCGAAAAGTATTAACTTAGTGAAAAAACTGTATAGAACAAAAGTTGCTTGGATTTAATTAGTTTATCCACTTCCGGACTTATTTTAAAGATTTCACCCCCAGGGTAAAAACACACATCGGCACAATATCACTTGTTTTGTTTGACATATTAGCTACGTGTATGACAAATTTCACGTCAATCCAAATGGTTTTTTTAAATTTAGAGCAAAAACCGTGGGTAAACGTACTATAAACTGTTATTTTTGCAGTATTTTGTTATTAACAAAATAAGTACATAATGTTTTGAGTAATCGCGACTAGTCACATTCGATTCAGCGACCAAAAGTACACTAGAGAATACCTTAATACTATCAATTTATTTACAGGACTTCTAATAATATCTGAAAAATACCTAGTTTTACTATAATATGTTAATAACAATTAAACGCACCATATTTGGGCTTCCAGACCACTTCCATTGGATTCAGCGACCCAAAAACCTATAATACCACCATCAAATCACGGCGAGTAAGAATTTCCCACGGGACCCCCTATGTTGCGACTAGACTACTGGATGTTTCAGTGTAGGTATAATCAAGAAGCCATACAATTTTTATTTCAAGCCATCTCCCAACAAAACATCATATTTCCACTGAACGTTGCTTCTCTCCTCCATTTAAGTAGTCGAAACCCAACTATTAGATCGACTTTATGGGAATTTTTCAAACGTGCCAAACGGAAAATTTAAATTGCCTTTTTCAAACAGTGTTGTGTGAATGCGAAATGGTAGGGCCGTAGTTGTATTTTCCTTCTGTTTTTCTTCTTCTTCTTTACGTGCCATCTCCGCGACGAAGGTTGGCAATCATCATTGCTATTCTCACTTCTGATACTACAGCCCGAAAGAGTTCAATTGAGCTGCATCCGAACCATTCTCTGAGATTTCTCAGCCAGGACATTTTTCTCCTACCTATGCTGCGCCTTCCTTGAATCTTTCCCTGCAATAATTAATTTTCGGAATTCATATCTGTCACCACGTGTTGTAGGACCCAAGTATTGAAATTTTCTTATTTTGATGGAATCCAGTATCTCCCTGCTGTTCTGTATTCTCCTTAGTACTTCCTCATTGGTTATTCTGTCTGTCCAGGAGATTCTTAGCATTCTTCGATACGTCCACATCTCAAATGCTTCCAATCTATTGAGGCATTGTTTATTGAGAGTCCATGTATCCACACCATACAAAAGAACAGAAAATACATAACATTTTAGTACTCGCTTTCTAATATTTACGCTGCGGTCTCTACTACATAATATTTGTTTCATATTAGTGAATGCACTTCTAGCATTTTCTATTCTAATTCGGATTCCTTTGGTATAATCGTTTGTTTCACTAATGTTTGTCCCTAAATTGTTATAATTCTGAACTCGTTCTATCGTCCTATTATTTACGTGTAGATTTATGTTTCTAATATTTTTCTTTAATAAAACCATGAATTTCGTTTTCTTTATATTTAGTGACAGACCAAAGTCCTCACTCGTTGCAACAACCTTATCTAAAATTCTTTGTAGATCTGTAATAGTTTCTGCTATTAGTATTGTGTCATCGGCGTATCTAATTTCAATTTTAACTGTTTTTTCTTTTATATTATTTACCTGTAACCGTTGCCTGTATTGTCTGTTTAAAAAAAAAAGTCGCCATGAAGGGCACCTTAGCGTGAAGCCTGTATCCATATTTATTCCTTGTTGTACAATCTTCAATAGTGATTCCAATGGGAACGTTAGTAAATCGAGTGAATGAACATAATGGAAATTGACCGGTATAAAGTATATATTATTTTATTGATATTATTATAAAATGTAATTTTTTTTTACTTATTAACCAATTTTCTGCTTAAATAGGTCTTGGTGACTGGCTAAATGACACCCAAGTCTATGCCATAAAGAAAAATAAGTAGGTCTTGAACCTAAGACCAAAAAACAAAAAAAAAATCATCATAGCATAAGAGTGGTTAAATAATTTAAATACCTAAAAGCAACAATCACCAATGACAACAAAGTAGAATGAGAAATTGGAATGCGGATACTGCTGGGAAGCAATATTTATTTTCAATGCAAAATCTAATGAAGTTAAAACTTCTCTCATATTCATCTTCATCCACATATTATACAAAGCCATAATACGACCAGCAGTCGTTTTTGTACGATTTTGCCTTTATGTGTAAATTTTGACCCTACTGGATCAATCTCCATAGATTGAATACTAAAAAAGGTTAATCAGCTAATACAGTGGTTTTCAATGATTTTGAGTCATGTACCATCAAGTCCTTTTAAAATTATTCTTGGTACCACCTAACTGAAATACCTGTCGAGCTAGGTAATCTAACTAACTACAAATATGCTGGATTTTGGATGTTTTTGTGTTTTGTGTATCACCGCAAATAATGATATGTACCACCAGTGGTACATGTACCACTGATTGAGAACCCCTGAGCTAATAGTATCTAGCTGACTACTAGTTTATATTTAGGAAAAATTCAATCTGGCCTTACAAATTTTGGACATCTTAGATATTAGTGCACCCTAATATGTTTGTGTAGATTTTGGCATTGGATCCGACCATCACTTGTAACACCGTTGTCGTATCCTCTATTTTTTCATACTATCACGTTACAATTTTTTGTGATATTATATACACGAGCGGGACACCCTCAAAAAAGCGCTTAGTTTTCGAGATACTGACCACGGAGGGGTAAATGGCCAATTTTATTCATACTTTATATTTTCGAGGGTACTGAAAACGAAAGTGAGATTTATTTTGAATTTTATGTGGGGTAACATTGTCAAAATCGCAATTATAACCTAAAAATAAAAAAAAATGAAATCACGGTTTTTGAATTTACCTCGCTACAACTCTGTTCCGTTTCAATATTTTTTTCTGAAATTTTTACAGTATATAGTTCTAACATTTCTGAAGACAAAGGTACCTGCTTCAAGTTTTTATTCTTATCATGATAAAGGTTATGAATTTTTCAAAGAAAAAGGTGCGGATTTGTGCATTGCAAAGTTTAATCGCAAAAGTTGTGTGACAAAGTTTAAAATGTAGCTTCTTAATCACGTTTATTTGAAAGTATAGAGTACAAAGAAGTTTTCTGGTAAGTTTTAGATCCAAATGTTTTATAGAAAAAAAATAGTGCAACTTTTAATGTCGGCATTAGAAATCCCCAATATAACGCTTATTTATTGAGGGACAGACAATCTAGGTCTAATTTCTCACCTTTAGTACTATCCTTGAATTATAAGCTTTCATTTGACACCTCATTTGTCATTCTACCTAGTATAGACGAGGGCATTTAGCACAAAATAAATCAATTTTTAAATACAGCACATAGAGACTCGCAGTTTTTTGCATTATATTCAGGATGACGTCAGGAAAAAAGTATACTATTCAAAAATGGGTGGACATGCACAATTTTACTGTAAAGTGCATAAAATGCAACCAAAATTGCATGAATATAAAATAAATCAAAATCAGTATACTAAGGAACAAAATTTATTATTTGGGGGGTTTTTGGGGTCACTGAATACGATTACGCAATCAGAACTGACACCCGGATCACTTGGTGCCCAAGGTCAGTGCAAGAGACGTCATCTTCTGGAGTTTCGAGGGATTTCGGCACTAAATTGCTGCAACTTGGCTATTCGGGGGGTTTTTGAGGTGGTTAAACACGAATATGCCATCAGAACAGACCTCTGGATCACCTGGTGCCCAAGGCTTCTGCAAGGGACGTCATCTTCTGGACTTTAGAGGGCTCTTTCGGTATTAAATTGGTGCAAACGACTTACTCGGGGGGTTTTGAGGTCGCCAAGCACGAATATGCCATCAGAATAGACCACCGGATTACCGGGTGCCCAAGGTCACAGCAAGGGACGTCATCTTCTGGAGTTGCGAGTTCTTTCGGTATTAAATTGATGCAAACGGATTACTTACGGGTTTCTGGGGTCTCTAAACACGAATATGCCATCATAACTGAACTTGGGAATACCTGGTGCCCAGGGTAGCTACTAGGACACTTCATCTTCTGGGGTTTCGAGGGCTTTCGGCATTTAATTGATGCAAATGGATTACTGGAGAGTTTTTGAGGTCGCTAAACACGAATATGATATCACAAACAACCCCTGTGCACCTGGTGCCCAAGGTGACTATAAGGGACGTCATCTTCTGAAGTTTTAAGGAATTTCGGCATTAAATTGATGAAAATAAATTACTCGGGGGTTTTTCAGGTCGGTAAACACTAACATGCCATCAAAACAGACCATCGTAGATCCCGGTACCCAGGGTCACTGCAAGGGGCGTCATCCGCTAGGCGAAGTTTTCGGTACTATATTGATGCAAACAGATTACTTATAGGTTTTTGGGAATGCTGAACACGAATACCCCATCAGAACACACACAGGAGGACTTGGTGCCTAAGGCACGTCATCTAGAGATTCGAAAGTTTTAGGTACTCAATTGATGCAAACAGATTACTCACGGGTTTTTGGGGTTGCCAAACACAAATACGCCATCAGAAGAGACACCGGAGCATCTGGGCCTAAGGCACGTTATCCTCTGGAGTTTCGAGGGTTTTCGGCATTAAATAGATTCAAATGGATTACTCTTTTTGGGGTGGCTGAAGACAAATACGCCGTCAGATCAAACACCGGAGCACCTGGTGCCTAAGGTATATCATCTTATTGAGTAGAAAAATTTTGGTACTAAATTGATGTAAACGAATTCTCATGGGTTTTTGGGTTTACGGAATACGAGCTCTACTATGCTGATCTATTTTATTTTGTTACATGAGTTTTATTATGCGCTGATATTATTAGTGATTACCGTAATCACTAGATACTCCAGAATTCCTCATGTAAGCCATATTCGTGTTCAACAACCCCAAAACCAAAAAGTAATCCATTTTTCATCAATTTAGTACCGAAAACTCTCGAAACTCCAAGAGATAACGTGCTTTAGGCACCAGGTGCTTCGGTGTCTGTTCTTATGGCGTTTTGATGTTCAGGTACCTGAGAACCCATGAGTAATCCGTTTTCATCAATTTAGTACCGAAAACACTCGAAAGTCCAGAAGATGACCTGCCTTAAGCACCAGATGCTGCGTGGGTTGGGTCTGATGGCATATTCATATTCAGCAACCCTAAAAACTCAAGAGTAATCCGTTTGCCCTAATTTAGTACCGAAAACTATCGAAACTACAGAAGATAACGTACCTTAGGCACCAGGTGCTCTGGAGTCTGTTCGGATGACGCAATCGTGTTCAACAACTCCAAAATCCGATTAGTAAATAATCCGTTTGCATAAATTGAATGCTGAAAATCCTTGGAACTACAGAAGATGACCTGCATTAGGCACCAGGTGCTCCGAGAGTGAGATCTGATGGCGTTTTCGCGTTCAGCAAACCCAACAACCTATGAGTAATCCGTTTGCATCAATTTAGTACCGAAGATTCTCGAAGCTCCAGAAGATGACGCCCCTAGCAATAACCTTGGGCATCAGGTTCTCTGGGATTCGGATCTGATGGAATATTCGTATTTAGCGACTTCAAGAACCCCTCAGTAATCCATTTGCATCAATTTAATGCCGAGATTTCTCCAAACTCCAGAAGATGACGTCCTTTGCAGTGACCCTGGGCACCAGGTGCTCGGTGGATCTGTTCTAATGGCATATTCATTTTAGCGACCTCAAAAACTACCAGAGTAATCTATTTTCATACATTTTATGCCGAGAACCCTCGAAACTCCAGAAGATGACGTGCCCTAGTAGCGATCCTCGTCACCAGATACTCCGGAGTTCAATTCTGATATCATATTCGTGTTTAGCGATCTCAAAAACCCGTAAGTAATCCGTTTGCATCAATTTGATATCGAAAGCCCTCTAAACTCCAGAAGATGACATCCCTTATAGTGGCCTTGGGTACCAGGTGATCCTAATGTCTATCCTGATGGCATCTTCGTGTTTAACCACCTCAAAACCCCCCGAGTAGTCCAGTTACATCAATTTAGTGCCGAAATCCCTCGAAGCTCCAGAAAACGACGTGCCTTAATAGCGACCCTGGGCACCAGGCAGTCCGGAGGTCAATTCTGATATCATATTCGTACTTAGCGACCCCTAATACCCTTGAGTAATCCATTTGCATCGATTTAATGCCGAAGACCATCGAAACTCTAGAAGATGACATCTCTTGCCGTGACCTTGGGCACCAGGTGATCCGGGAATCAGTTCTGATGGCGTAATCGTATTCAGTGACTCCTAAAACCCTTCAAATAATAAATTTTGTTCCTTAGTATACTGATTTTGACTTTATTTTTATATTTATGCAATTTTGGATGCATTTGATGCACTTTACAGTGCAATTATGCATTTCCACCCATTTTTGAATAGTAGACTTTTTTCCTGACGTCATCCTGAACATAATACAAAAACTTCAAGTCTCTAGGTGCTGTATTTAAAAATTTATTTATTCGGGTGTTTTTAGTGCTAAATGCCCTGGTCTAGTATAATGACGGAGAAGTAAACGTTCTTATTCTATTATTCTTGTAGGTACATTTAACATTGATTGAAATTATGAAAGAAATGGCATGGCAACACTGTGACGCACAAACAGAAGATTCAGCTGTGCGTTACATAGAGTGCACTAATATCCAAGATGTCCCAAATTTTATATATTTTCTTTCTGTGTTGGCACTTACCTTCTTGGGAGGAAGTTCGATGGGGATCTTTCTAAAACCGAAGTTGAGTCTGTCTTCGCTTTGCAATCTTACGAGATCAGCTTCTCTTGCTAGTTTATATGCGAGATCTAAAGAAACTGAGTCAGCCGGAGATAAGAGACCATATCCTGATGCCATTCCGGACCCACCTGCAAATCCTTTCCCGTTAGATCCAACACCTCCACCTAAAGGGTTGATCTGGCCGTTTCCGTAGCAAGGACCAGTACCGTGTAGTGGTCCACAATAAGACTATAAAAGAGGAATCATTAATGTAATGAATTATTTTTAAATTTGGCATAAAATGGTTTTTATTGAAAGAAGATTAATATTTTTATACTTACGCTCCGAAAATATTTAAATGAAGGGAATAGAGACAATAAAAAATCTGGTCGACACTGAGATTATAAAAATACAAAGATGAGTGAGACAAGGTTGTATACTCTCGCTATTATAAGCTGATATAGAAGGATTTTGAGGATGAAAATTCTTGACAAATTTAAACGAAAAATGCTCTACGACAGCTAGAAGACTAACAACTATGATATATGTATATGGCCCTGAATGTTAAGCAGCTAAAACCAAAGCATGCATGTATTAGGAAAAGGAATGTTTATCTGTTTGGATAAAGTAACAAAAAATGGTAAGATTAATTATGGCACCTACAGAGATCGGAATGGGACGTTTCGATGCCGCCGGTTCATCGCCGGCCGTTTCGATGCCGCCGGTTCATCGCCAGTCCATTTCATCGCCGTCATATCTCGCATTTCTTAGAATTCCTAATTAATACTAAAAATAACTAATAATTGTAACTGTCGAAAATTCGGAAATATATCAGATAGCGACTAATTGACTGGCGATGAATCGGCCGGCATCGGCATCGAACTGGCGGCATCGAAACGGCGGCGATGAAACGTCCTAGACCCACAGAGATAGCTATTTTAAGATGAAACAGTTTGCAACATCAAAATAAGGATAAGGCAATACTAGAGATTGCAATTTCTGGATCCAGTATCCAGCAATCCAGCTGGATCCAGCGCTTTTTTTACATGCTGGATCCAGCAAACCATATCCGCAAACATGTTAAATTCGAAATAAGTTACTTAATGTCTTCATTAGCCTCTTTATTCAAAGCCGTGAGTCAGCAACTTGCCATTCTATGACGCTAGCAGTAGCTCAGTAACGAAGCATTAATAACCGCTATGAATTCCAAGATTTTATTGGTTAGAACTACCCACGTGATATCTGTGTTCGTATTGGTCAAATGATTAAGAATGACAGAGCGGGATATTTAAATACTAATATTGTATGCAAAGTGTCGTTTCAAGAAAACAAGTCTGCTGACCGAGGATAACGGATAAATATTTCTTGTTTATCTTACAATTGACAATTTTTGTGATAGAAATAAAAGTGGTAAAAAATCAATATTGAAAAACAGTATTGATTAAAAAAACACTATTTATTCGTTTCTACTAGTCTGCTTTCTAGACTGTACCTAGTCTCATAAAATATTTCTTTTATCTCATAAAAAATATAAACAATTATTGTATAGTAATAATATTATTTTAATTTATTTCAGTTGTTCAATACAAACACAGCAGCACTGGAATAGATCTTATAAATTAAATTATAAATGCATGAAAATTAAAAACAGATAATTTACATAAAAGTAAATATACTGGATATGGGGAAAAGTAATTTAGGGGAAATTATATGTTATATTATATAATTATGATTTTCTTCGGCATTTTCGTGTGTCTTGTGCCCTTTTAAAATGTCTGAAATTCCATATTTCATTTACATTTGGATTTTTGAACGTATGTATCACTTATTAATATGTTGCTACGATTTTTGTTTCTTTGTGGAGAAAAACCGTTTCTGTGGTTCAATGTTTTTACATATTGAAACTTTTAAAACACTTCAATTTTTTTTATGAAAATTTTGATTAAATTTTTGTTGCATGTAGGTATATTTGACAAGACAATTTAAAAATTTCTGTCACTTAAATTATCTAAATCGGGTGTATGTATTTACAAGCATCGTCAAATCTTCATGATCTTTTTTATTGCAAATTAAATTGATGTTACTTAAATCCTTAAAGTCGTGGTTTCACTATCAAATAATTTGATCAAACAGTTTGAGCAAACTCAGGAAGTGACGCCACAACTGCAGTTTGTTCAAATTATAAAAATCTAGTGGTCACACTATCAGTTTAGTTTGATAAAATTTTGTATTGAGAGTTGTGGTAGTATGTACATGTATCAAAACCCACAAGCATTCCAACACTTTAACTAATAAGCCCCAAACTCTCTCTCTATTGTAGAAGGGAGACAGTAACTAACCAAAAAGAAATCAAGTCCTGATTAGGAAAAATCTAGAAAACAAACAAGAGTAACTATTGGCTACAAAAGCTGCTGTACAAAAATCAGTGTGCACGCTGAAGAAAGCAAAGCAGGGAATGATCAACGAAACAATTTTAATGTGTAGCTAGGCCACGATTGATAAACACATACAGGGGCTCACTGCTTAAATGATGCAGTCGCTACTCAATAAAGCTAGCTTGTGTCAGTTGCTCAATATTTATTAGAAAAAACTTACATACTTAAAGTAGGTAAGTTAGTATGAGTCTTCTAAAATAGCATAAGCTCTGTTTTGGGTTTCATATATGCAATAATTAACACTCCCAGCGCCAGTGTATTCTTTTAGATACACACTGCATGTCCTCAACACTGTGTACCGAAAAAGATACACATGGCTTGTTGTGTTCGATCTGTTGTGTCACCTAAAAGGACACACTTTCTTAAGTTTTTATATGTAGAGAATAATGCTATGGCCTGAGACAATTTCCTGGTATAACTGGGTTTGACCTTACGACATGAAAAGATAGGTTGTATGTAACTAGAAATTCGTATGAAAAATGTTGCCATGTATGGGCCAAAACAATTTGCTCCAACTCAGTATGCAGGGAAAGATTCAAGGAAAATTAAGCATAGGGAGATGCTATACGCTGTACGGATGTACATCAAACGAACTTTTCAGAGCAGCCGTCTCCAAAGTCCTAATAGCTATAGTTCGTCCGCTACAACTTTTCCCATGTGTCACGATTCATTTTCAAACAAATTAAGTCAAAACATAAAGTGAAACGTATGCCGATGTGTGTAGTATATAATATACAGTATACAAAATGTATATACACATTCGTTTCACCTAATGTTTTGACTTAATTTGCTTGAAAATTAATCGTGACGCATGGGAAAACAAGAACACAGGAAAACAGGACGAACAATAAGATGTATTGTCAGAGAAATAGCAAATAATCCCAAAAAAGTGCACCAAAATTGAGAGATGAGGTGGAAAGACAGTTTGGAAAAAGATGTAACCCTGAAACAATTAGACGGATATTACAAAATAATAATCGACATAGCTGAACTGCAAGAAATAAATATATCAGCCAAAGAAATAAGCAACAAGGAGTTTTGTTTTCTTTATTAATTTTAGCTGATATATATTTCTTATCGACGTAGCTGAACTGCATATATTTCTTTTCGACATAGCTGAACTGCAAGAAATAAATATATCAGCCAAAGAAATAAGCAACAAGGAGTTTTGTTTTCTTTATTAATTTTAGCTGATATCAAAATCATACACAAAATAATTAAAGGATTATTGTTATTTAAGTATGGTATATCTGAAACTGAAACCCAAAACATAGCTTATGCTATTTTAGAGGACTTATAGTTAGTAACTTACTTTCAGTATGTAATTTTTTTCTAATATTGAGTCACTGACAAAAGCTGCAGTTTTATTGAGTAGCGACTGTATCATTTCAGAATTGAGGCTGTGAGTCACTGTAGGTGCAGTGCAGTACAATAATTTTGCTTATACAAATTATCAGTAATAAATATTTATTAACATCAAAATAAAAATTCCATCACATAATTATGTCTAACAGCTGATTGTCACTCTGACCAATACGAACACAGATATCACGTGGGTAGTTCTAACCAATAAAATCGTGGAATTCATAGCGGTATTTAACGGCTCGTGCTCAGTATGCTGAAAAAGCTTATACAGCCTAAAAGTTTGCATCGATAAAGCGTTGATAGACATTGATTCTGAGATAGATTCTCTGCTGGCGAATTGTCAATAATCAATGAGTTGATCGTCACTTTTTAACCGGTGAAACTGGCTGTAAAAGCTCTTTGCAGATGAGAGTTGGCTTTGATAATGGCCGACACAACCATAAAATTTGCCTTAGACAAACTAAATAGCCAGGACTTTAGCCTTAGTGCCGATATATCTGAAGCACTACGCAACAGAATCCCGGAACGGTGCCTCTCTAAAATTACAGGTACATTAGTGGACTTATAAAATCCAAAAAAAGTATGGCAAAGGACTTAATAATCCTGGTTATTTCCTCATGCCGAAAAAGAATGCAATGCGACAAGAGATGAGAAATTTGTCGAGTCGTATAAATAAACAAGTAATTGTGGAACCAGTGCAAGAGGACATAATGGAAGAAGATGGGCTAACTAATCCGGAGCCCGTGAATGTTACTGGAACAAGAACTTAACATTGAATTGAAACGAGAAAGAGAAAACTTTTATAACCAAAAAAATACTGATTCTTAAAAATATTACGAAATGATTTTGGAAAAGGAAATGGTCATCTATGAGAGAGAAGGAGTGAAAAACGATCATTTGTCCATGGTCTATAACTATTTAATGATCTTAAAACCGACCAGTATAGCGGCCGAAAGGGCTTTCTCTGCAGCCGAGAGTAGATTTCTATAATATGCAGATCTGCATATTACTGTTCTGTCTCACTTCCAAAAAAACTAATACTCCAAGTAATGAAGCTTGAAATAGGACAAAACCTCGCAATTTTTACAGAATGGATCGATTTGCTTGAAAATTTGAAAATAAGTAGTGGATAGTCCAAGGATCAAAATCTATATGATGCCGAAAGGCGCTTTTACCATGGGGGTGGTTGGCACCCCCTGTTGGGGGTGGAAATTTTTTATTATATTTTGACCGCAAAAGTTGGTAAAAACGTTCATTCTAAGCAAAAAATGTTCTATATTTTTTTTGTTATTTTTTTGATAAAATTAATAGTTTTCGATTTATTCGCTATCGAAAGTGTTAGTATTATATCGAAAAATCAATGTTTTTAATCATTTTTCTGCTAATAACTCCAAAAGTTTTCGTTTTATCAAAACAACCTTACTTAACAAAAATGTACTATTTGAAAAAATAAACAAAACCGTGTTTTTTAATTTTCTTTAAGACCAACAGTAATCAAGATATACTTTATTATATGTTAGCTCTTCTTTGTCAAATGTTAAATATTGTAGTTTCTAAGTCAAAAGACGGGAAAAATATGCATTTTTCGAGAATAACTTGTTAAAACCAATTTAAAGAATTTAAAAATATCTATCTCTAGAAATAAAAAGAAGTCTCTAGCTTAAAAATTCAGTGACTTATAATGAAAAGAATGTCAGTCCCTATTTTTTTCAGCGCAAAAGTGGTCGGAAGCAACTCCGTTATTACCACCCTAATTAAAACTAGTCATTGACCTTACTTGGTCTTATTTATTTATGTATTATTAATAGGTTCGAGAAGTCTGACCGACTTAGAATGATTCGTTTTAAAAAAAATGAAGTTAACAGCGATTAACGAATTTTTGTAGTTTGGAAAAAATGGCATTTTCTTCTGAATAGAAAGATTAGCGTCAGAGGTGTGAAAAAATGTTTAAATATTAAATTGTAGCTAATTTAATTCCCAAGAATTTGGTATGAAAAAATTTTTCTATGACAAAAATTAAGTGAGCTATTGACAACTAAAACTTGCAATAGCATGCAAAAACCACCTTTACCAACCCTTTCAAAGTCACCTCTTTTTGTGACTAAAAATTTAAGTACGATTTAATATTAATAGGCTTGTAGATCTTGTAAAAACCTACAAAATTCTTTTATACCAAACTTTCTAAGATACAAAAAATAAAAAAGTTGCGGTTAAAAAATCAACATATTTTTTTGAGAAAAAAAAAGGAGAAATTCAATTGTAAGCATAATAATGTAAGTTAGCGGTGTTTTTAGTCATTGGCTTTATTCATTCTTCTTTATTTGTGTATTATTAATAGATTCTAGAAGTTTGACTGGCTTAAAATGATTAGTTTTTAAAAAACTGAAGTTAAAAGCGAATAAAGAATTTTTGTAGTTTTGTAAAAAATGCCATTTTCTTCAGAATAGAAAGATTAGCATCAAAGATAAGAAAAAATGTTTAAATATGAAATTGTAGGTTATTTAATTCTTAAGAACGTGGTGTGAAAAATTATTTTCTGCGATAAAAATTGAGTGAATAGTAAATGAGTATACTATAGAAGAACATTGATTTTTTCCATATAAAACTAACATTTTCGATAGCGAATAAATCGAAAACTATTAGTTTTTTGAAAAAAATGTATACAACATTTTTTGCTTAGAATTAATGTTTTTATCAACTTTTGCTGTCAAATATAATAAAAAATTTCCACCCCCGAGATGGGGTGGCAAACACCCCCATAATAAAAGCGCCTTTCGGCATCATATAGATTTTGATCCTTGGAACATCCACTACTTATTCTCAAATTTTCAAGCAAATCGATCCATTCTGTAAAAATTGAGGGGTGAAAAGCTTCGGTTCCTGGACTATAAATAATTCATGTTTCTGTTGTTTAGAAATTTAGAATACAGACAAAAAAACATTGAAATCGTGTTTTTATTTTGATTCCACATTTTGCTGGATCCAGCTGGATTCAGGCCAATCTTGCAAAAATCCAGCTGGATTGAAAATGCTGCTGGATTGCAATCCCTAGGCAGTAGGAAGCGTCAAGAATTGTTTATGGGATAAGAGAAAGGACTAGGAAAAGTTCAACATAACTTGGTAGAGAATAAATAAGTCGTATATGTGAGAATAATTATTATTAACCTAGGTATGACCAAATAAAGAAGCATCTGGAAGAATGTAATGAAGCAAGTCGTCTTCGTATAGGTATAAAGTCAAAAAAATTCTTAAAAATAATAATTTCAATGTAGGTATGCGCGTACTATAATAATTAGGATCAATGATAAACTCGAAATATGGGTTTAAATGCTGAAAAAGTGGTAGGTAATTACAAGGAGCTCCTAAATAAATTGGCAGAGTTAGTGGATTATCTAAAGGGCTCATGAATGCGGAGAGTCCTTTACGCTTCAATCGTACAAATTTTAATTATTGTAGACGAGCTGACGCGCAGATATTTTCAAGGTCATAGCTTTTCAGAAAATCCATTACCTCTACAAAAGAAATGCTTCTTTATGCGGTCCGGACAAATAATCCCTGGACAAATAATCCCAGACAAAAAATCCTCACAAATTATCCCTGGACAAAACATCCCCAAACAAAAAATCCCCGCGAAAAATCGCCACAAATAATCCCCACAAATAATCTCCGGACAAATAATCCCCGGACAAAAAATCTCCACAAAAAATCCCGGACAAAAAATCCCCACAAATTATTTTGGACAAAATATTCCCACAAAAAATCCCGGACAAAAAATCCCCAAGAAATATTTGTTGCCGCATAGTTCTCTAAAAGTTTTCCCGTGAATGCAATATACTCCAAATGTTTTTCAGCCTCAGTGCATGAGAGTTGTAATAGCAATCGGCATGAAACCACTTTTCGGCACGAAAATAATGATTAACAAATAAAACTAAGCATGAATTATTGTAGTTTCGATTACCAAATTTCGAATTCCAATTTTAAGTTTTTTCAAAAATGGTGGATATGGGGAATAAGCTAAGGCTGTGGGAATCATGTTGTAATTATTCGCTTAAATCTTTTGCTCACTCTGCTTTGACTAACTCTGTTCAAAACATTGTCTATTTCACAGTCATTTGTTTCGAGCTTCTGTCATATATCGTATAATCCGTGTATATTAATATTATACACAGATTATACAACATATGACAGAAGCTAGAAACAAATCACAATCGATGAAAAGCCCTATTCGTGATGATAACTGCTGGCTCTGAAAACGATAATCGTGATTGTAATACCAAAAATCCGTTCCACACATCGCAAGGAAAGTTATACAAAGCTTTTCGATTATGACTTTTTTGGTGCTTTTGGGAACAAATTTATGGGTATTACTATTCGATATCCGGTTTTTAAAAAGCGTAATTGAGGATCTGTGTGCATCCATAAAAAACTTGAAAAATGTATCCATAAATCAAACCAGAGACAGCTACTCGGGGAGAGGCCAGATGGGAGAAGGTCTGTAGGACGGCCTAGAAAAAGGTGGAAAGAAGCAGTCAGAGAAGATCTGGAGACAATGGGAGTGAGACAATTGGAAATAGTGGCACAGGACCGACAAACATAAAAGGAAATAGCAAACGCAGCAAAGACTCTCAAAGAGTTATAACGCCATTGATGATGATGATGACTAAATATTTTTGACGTTAAATTTACAAAAAGGAACAGGATTTTTTGCATTACAATCAAGATTATCGTTTTCAGAACCAACACTTATCATCACGAATAGACAATTACAATATGATTCCCGCAGCCTTAGCTTATTCCCCATATCTTCCACGATTTTTTAAAAAACTCACAATTGGAATTCGAAATTACAATAATTCATGCTCAATTTTAATTGCTAATCATTATTTTCGTGCCGAAATCTGGTTTCATGGCGTCGATTGCATTCACGGGAAAACTTTTAGAGAACTATTCGGTAGCAAATATTTCTTGGGGATTTTTTGTCCGGGATTTTTTGTGGGGATATTTTGTCCGGGATTTTTTGTGGGGATTTTTTGTCCGGGGATTATTTGTCCGGGAGTTATTTGTGGGGATTATTTGTGGGGATTATTTGTGAGGATTTTTTGTGGGGATTTTTTGTCTGGGGATTTTTTGTCCAGGGAGAATTTGTGGGGATTTTTGTCCTGGATTATTTGTCCGGGGATTATTTGTCCTAGCTTCATGATACAGCTGTCTTATGAGTAGGGAGCGGATTTTATGCTAAATGCATATTGCATGCATATTTCGCATATTTGAGAACTTTACTAAATTTTGCATATTTTTAAATAAACATGCATATTTTGTGCATATTTAAAAACATTTAAGTCCAAAAAAAATTTTAAATTTTTTTTTAACACAAAATATTTCCCCGCACAGGCTGTCGTATCTATTAATTCCAGAACTACCTGAAGAGAGACGGCTCATTCACTGCCTTTCATTTTTTCTTAGAAAATACCAGATCTTTACACAAAGTACTTATAGTGCTTAACTATGCCGTTATAAAATGATTGTATGATGTTAAAGTGATGAAGGATGGTTTACCCGGAAATCCGAATTTTATTTACTTTTATTATATTATTTAATAGGATACCTATAGTTTTGGTGATTTAAATCCTCTACTGTTAAGAGAATTTACACCTTTAACCATAGTTTTATGATTTTCTAACGGAAACTAACAAGTTATTTTAAATACGCCCCAATTACTTCTATTGATGTTGAAAGGAGTTTTTTAAGTTATAAAAATATTTTATCTGATCAAAGAATATGTTTCCTCGTGAAGAATTTGGAAAAATACGTTGTAGTGAATTATAATCGAAGATATATTTATAGTGATATTCTTGTTTTATTTTAAATAGGTAACTATTGGTAGCAGTTTTTGTAAAAACTGTGAATAAATTGCATATAATATTAAAAAATAATTTTATTTGAAAGATAATAAATAATATTGCCGCACCCCTATAAAAGAACCCCCTAGAATAGAATAGAACAGAAAATTTGTGGTTTCTCGAAATGCGCATTTTTTGAATTTTTGTGCATAGCTTGCGCATATTTCGTAATTTTTTACCGCATATATATGCGCATATTTCATCAAAATTGATCGCATATAAATCCGCTCCCTACTTATGAGGCACGTCGAAGAATCGTCTGATATGAAAAGCATTGGCTAGTTTATCATACAATGAAACGGGGAGACTTCGGGGACGTGCTGCGACGTGCGCTTTCAATTACTGCCCCGTCGTAACATAAATCAGCCTTAATGGTACTTTTTTGCTTCAAAATCATCTGCTGAAATAGAAAACATTATATAAAGAAAATTCTTGATACTTACATCGTGTTGGTGATGTTGACCACCATATCCACCATATCCACCAAACCCACCACTTTCGTGACCGTGATGTTTGCAGACTGGCTTGGGTAAGACTGCTGGTTTAACGATGGCCTTCTTGACGGCGCATGGGTTTGGCTTGACGCGAGACAAATCGTGTTCTACCTTTGGACATATGTTAGGTTTGGGAAGATCTTGTGGTCTGACAACCAAGGGCACGCAATCGTGACCGTGGCCGCCATTGTTGTCGTTCTCACTCCAATCTAGTTCCTCCTTCTTACAATTTTTACATGGAAAACGGAATCCACATCCGCCATGGTGTTCCTCATGGTAGTGCTCGAATGAACCGTGAGAGCTAGAGCCGTGACTGCTGAATCTGCCTGCACTAGCCTAGAACAAATAATAATATATCCCATTAATAAAGATAAGGACTCCGCGGAAACCTTATGGTAAATGGCTCTCTGTTAAATGCTCTGAAACTTTGGGTTTTGGTAGTCCTTGATGTGTAGAACAAAAGACTCAATGAGCGCGTAGCTCCAAAAAATCATGATTTTAAGATATAAGCCTCTGAAGTTATAGGTACAGTGAGGACGTTTGAGTTGGGAATAAATTCATTTTCTCGAGAATGGGCGACTCTGGAGATAAATTACAAATCAGGTCGATTTTTATTTTTAAGTTATAATTTTATGGCATATATATCATACTAGTGACGTCATCCATCTGGGCGTGATGACGCAATCGATGATTTTTTTTAATAAGAAAAGGGTGTTGTGATAGCTCATTTCAAAGGTTATTAAATTCTCTATTCAATAATATAAACATTAACAATATTATTTATACAGGGTGCACAATATTTTTTTAATTAAATTAATTGAGACAAAAAGAAGAGTGTATATAATTTATTGAATTGGAAATACATTTTACTGTTGTCCGAAAACAGGAAAAAATGTTTATTTGATAAATAAATATTGTTTTTCGCTTAAATTCAATATTAAACCTGCCATCCACCTGCCTCTTAGCAGTTTGAACATTTAATTTAAGCGAAAGGGGGCTGCCACCCACCTGCCTCTTAGCAGTTTGAACATTTAATTTAAGCAAAAGGGGTCGTGTGATAGCTCATTTGAAAGGATATTTAATTCTCTAATCACTAATATAAACATTAACATAATTATTTGTACAGGGTGCCCAAAATTTTTTTTTGAATTAAATTAATTGAGACAAAAAGAAGAGTGTATATAGTTTATTGAATTCGAAATACATTTTACTGTTGTCCGAAAACAGCAAAAAATGTTTATTTGATAAATAAATATTGTTTTTTTCTTAAATTCAATATTAAAGCTGCCACCCACCTGCCTCTTAGCAGTTTGCACATTGAATTTAAGCAAAAGGGTTCATGTGTAGCTCATTTGAAAGGTTATTTAATTCTATATTCACTAATATAAACATTAACATAATTATTTATACAGGGTGCCCAAAATATTTTTTTGAATTAAACTAATTCAGACAAAAAGAAGAATGTATATAATTTATTTAATTCTAAATACATTTTACTGCTGTCAGAAGACAAAAAAATATTAATTTGAAAAATAAACATTGCTTTTCGCTTAAATTAAATGTTCAAACTGTAAGAGACAGGTGGGTGGCAACTTTAATTTTGAATTTAAGCGAAAAACAATATTTATTTATCAAATAAACATTTTTTCCTGTTTTCGGAAAACAGTAAAATGTATTTCGAATTCAATAAATTATATACACTCTTCTTTTTGTCTCAATTAATTTTGTCTCAACACCCAATAAAAGTTAATTAAAATACAGCTTTTTTAAATCTCATAAATATTAAAATATCGTTAAAATATTTTTTTAATCTCATAGAATCATTAAAATATAACTTTATTTATTAATCATATTTATTTGCTCTACGCCTCTGGATGCACATGGCAAGTGCAGATACTGACTTATGCTCTGGTGCAGAATTCAAATTGAACCAGCCGGTAGTAACCTACCCCTGTAGTTAGAAAGAGAAATCTTAAAATCGGTGAAAAAGCATTTCGCCTATCTAAAACAGTGAGGATTTGTGCAGTGCACCCAGAGACCAGTGGAGCGTTTCGGTTCACAGTTTGGAATTTTCTGTTGTGGGTTCTAGTTAAATACGGTTAAATCTTAAATACAATATTAATAGTTTTATGATGGAGCCTTATTCAGTGGATTTTATAAAAAAAAATGCAAATAGTTTTGAAAATAGACGTCTTATAAAAAGAATGGTCCACCTCGGCCAGAGATAAACTTGGTACAAAAATGTGCTATAAAAAAACAAAAAGTTTAAACGTTGCTTTAAAGTTGAACAAAAAAAAACTTCGTGGTTGTGCGGGTGTGATAAACTACATTCTTTGTTTTGTTTTCCATGTTTAGTATTTTCGAAAAATAAAACTATTTCTTCAGAGTGGACAAAAACGGGCGTTCGGGATTTATCTCATTTATCGACAAAAATTAAAAAACACGGATCTTCCCAAATTCATTTAAAAAATGAATTGCAACTCTCAGATATTGGCAATATTGATGTTCGCCAATTATTAGATTCTGGGTATAGGAAATAAATTAAAGACTTTAACGACCAAGTTAAAAAAAATCGTTACATTTTATCCCGTCTTATCGATTGTGTAAAATTTTGTAATTAATCATAATTAAGAGTTGGCGCAGTGATACGAAATGACCGTTAAATTGAAACGAATCTATTCATGTAAGTTTTATTGAATTTGAGTGACATTATATATTCCATAAGATGTGTGCGGTATCCTTTAGACAAAAAAGGGCGAGGCCCTAAAAATTTTTCGCCTGTGCCACAATTGCCCGCGGCTTTTATTCATCGTTTCTATAATTACATTCCTGAATTGAACACCCATTTTAAATTACCACGAGCCGCCACTGCTTAAAACAATAATTTTTTGGAGCTATGCGCACATTGAGTATTTAGTTCTACACATCAAGGACTACCAGAACCCAAAGTTTTAGAGCATTTGACAGAGAGCCATTTCCCATAAGGTTTCGGCGGGGTCCTTTTATAGGCTATTGATTATGTTCAAAATAAGAGAGCTAAAAGGAACTACAACGTTAATGGGATTTTATTGTCTCATATGGTCAATGGACCTCTATATTTGAAAAAACCGCGAAGTGCTACCATTTAAATAGGTGCGTTTTTGAGAAAGGGGCGAATTAGTCCCTAGGCGCAGGGTAAATTAGGGTGAGTTCTATGGACTTTTGGTACAAACACGTCTACAGGAAAATTATTCCAGGTTAAATTTTCTATCAAAATATCATATTTGAGAGTCAAAAATATTTTTTTTTACAAAAATATATTCAAAAGAAAAGCAAGAAAAAAACACCAAAGAAAGCAATTTTGTTTTTTGCCCCATAACTTTTTTCCTCATTGATATAGATATAGGTATTGCTTCAGCAAAAAATAACTTCAGTCCTTTCTCTTTAAAATAACGTTCAGTAGAAGTCACTGGGATTTATATTTTCCGGAATACGATTTTTAAAATTCGCCGCTCACAGCATTTTTAGGGCCATTTTCCCCATTATTTCGCAAACATTGTTCTGTAACTTTTTTCTACGCATTTCTAGGTATATGTAATGGTACATTTAGTAGAGATAGAAGTCAATTACCTTTAAAAACGGTCTATTGTATAAGGTTGTGCTACTATTTTTAAGCAAGTTATGCTTTTTCACGGTTTTACACTTTTGATGATTTTTGATATTATTGTTTAAATTTCTTCTTATGACTTTTTTTCTTGTACATTTAAATATATACGTTATGCAATAAACAAAGCTTATTTTCTTTACTTTAAAATGGTGTATTGCAAAAAATTCTAGGACTATGTTTAAATAAGATATCCGTAGGATATACAAAAGTATCCGTAATTTGAGAAAAATTTTAAATGTTTTTATTTTTTTCAATTAGAAGAGTATAGCTGCATGTTATAACATAATTTTTAATTCCAAATAACTTTTCTTAATAACACTTTTCGATATTGTGAAATATAAAGGTACTTCACTCTTGAGCAAAATTCATATTTTTTAACACACCTCGTACACTATTGATAAAATTTTATATCTGATGATTGCATTTTAGGTTTTAGATTATGCAGAGCATTTTATAAGGAATAATTTTTTTTCATAAAGTTAATAATAAAAAAGTTCGCATATGGTTCCAGCTTACTGGGACCTGTGGCATGTGTATATGTCACATTTTGAGAACGCATATCTTGTTTAAAAATAGTCCTAGAATTTCTGACCATACACCATTTTAAAGTAAAGAAAATAGGCTTTCTTTTTCATTGCACAATGTATATACCTAAATACACAATAAAAAAAGTTATAATGAGAAATTTAAAAATAATCGAAAAATATATCAAAAATCATTAAAAGTATACAATTTTCAAAAACCATATCTTGCTTAAAAATAGTCATACAGCCTTGTACAATAGGCCATTTTAAAGATAATTGACTTTTCTTCCTAATAAATGTCCATTACATATACCTAAAGCTGCGTAGAAAAAAGTTACAGAACAATGTTTGCAAAACAACAAGGAAAATGGGTCAAAATCGCTGTGAGTATGGAAGTTTGAAAAACCATATTTTGGAAACTATAAACTATAGAGACTTCTACTGAACATCATTTTAAAGAGGAAGGATGAATTTTTTTTTCTATAAAGCAATACCTATACCTTTATCCCCATGGGAAAAAGTTATGGGGAAAAAACAAAATTGCTATCTTTCGTGTTGTTTTCTTGCTTTTCTTTTGCATATATTTTTGCAAAACAAAATATTTTTCACTTTGAAATGTAATATTTCAATAGTAAATTTAACCTGGAACAATTTTCCTGTAGACGTGTTTGCACCAAAAGTGCATAGAACTCACCCTAATTCGCCCTATGCCTAGGGACTAATTCACCCCTTTCTCAATAACGCACCCCTTTAGGTGGTAGCACTCCGCGGTTTTTTCATATCTAGAGGTCCATTGACTATATTAAACAATAAAACCCCGTTAACGTTGTAGTTCCTTTATATAATAGATAATCAATAGCCTATTACAAAATGTAATGTTATTATTTTTTTAAAAAAATTATTAGAATTTACGAAATATAAAATGGATGCAACAACAAGCTGGAGGGCCTGGGTTCGATTCTTGGCACTGACATCGTGAATTTTTGAAGTGAAAACTTCTTTAGGGACGTTGTGCGATTTTTGGATAGGGGAAAAAGCATTGAATTCACGACCGTCATCGCGACCGTCATTTTTAGGGACGTTGTGCGATTTTTGGATCGGGGAAGAAGCATTGAATTGGCAACCGTGATCGCGACCGTCATTGCGACCATCATCGCTTATGCTATATATTATGTGTATGTATATAATATAAATTGTGCAGGGGTATTTAAATTTAAAATAAATGTAAAACCTATTTTAGGATGGGGAAGAAGGATTGATTTCGCGACCATCATCGCGACCGTCATCGCTTCAGTAAGGGTTTTCTAATACGGCCGATATTATAGTGGTAATTACATTGTTGTCAAATCTTCCGTTTTTCTGGAAATCTAATGGACTTTCTTATTTCAAATAGAATACCCTGTATATTTTTTTATATTATTTTTCATGTTATATTCCCTATACCTAAATGCCATAATTTCGGAGTTATTGCTACATTTATTAAAAAAAAATTGTTTTTAAACAAATTATAAAAATTAAATTTTTCGGCCCGGATAGACAATATTTTAGGTTCTTTGAATCATTGAAAACAAAAAAGGTCTTTTTAATTGTTGTCTAAAGTTAACTGTTTCCTAGTTATAAGCAATTTAAAACTGAAAAAAATCGAAAAATGACGATTTTCTAGGCTCAAAAACACAAGTAAAGAATTTTCGAAACAACGAAGGGCCTAAATTCAAGTTCAAACCTTATTTTATCAATTACCGATAAGTAATTTTGGGCTTATTGCATTTTAAAGCACTCTTTTCTAGTTGTTAATACAGCTCGATCGCCCGTCCTCTCATATTATGTGCTTCATTAACAATAATTAAAAATAAAAAAAAAATGAAAAAATCTAACACATTAGTCAAAGAAAAGCGTGGCACGTCTTCATCGAATAAACGGTTTTCGCCCCACGCTTTTCTTTAACGTGTTAGATTTTTTAAATTTTTTTTATTTTTTGCTTTTTAGTTGATTATTTTATAATATTTTTAATTTTAGTCACTCGTAACTAAAAAAAAAGCGTTTCTTTAAAAATTGTTTTTTCATATTTTTTTATTTTTTACTTTTTAGTCTTACACTTTTTAAACATTAAAATATATCGTCATGTTTATTAAAATATGTATAAAACATATGATGTATTAACATGAAAAGTAGTCGGAATGGGCAAAAAATTTGAAACTTTATTGTTTATTTATGAAGCATAACGTAAACAATTAACGCAAAAAGTGAAATTATGTATGGTTCATAATATCATTAGCTACAATCCGTAAAAGTTTCAAGTTTTTACATCGTAAAAAACAAGAGAATTTTGTCATTTTCCATTAAAATCGTTTTTTTTTTATTATTTAAACAATTAATAAACATAAAAAAAATTTATTGACTATTCGTGTATTGTTCCCGCAAATGCATATGTCTGCAAATTTTCATTCATTTGCATTGGAGAAAAGGCAGTCAAATTAACGTCTAAAGATTTGACGCAAACTATTGAACTAAATAAAAGCGTTTAAAAAACAATGTTTTAGAATAAAACGTGCCAAAAATTCTTATAGGGAGCTGATAAAAGAAGGTTTGAGTTTGAATTTAGGTACTTGTTCGATTTTTTTCAGTTTTACATTGTTTATAACTCGGAAACGATTAACTTTAAAGAAAAATTACAAAGGATCTTTTTTGTTCCCACTAATCCAAGGAATCTAAAATAATGTCTAGCCTGGCCGAAAAATTTGATTTTTGTAATTTGTTTAAAAAATTTTTTAATAAATGTAGTAACTCCAAAATTATGGCATTTGGGTATAGAGAATATAACATGAAAAATGTGAAACCTTTTTTAGGGACGTTGTGCACTTTTGAGATGGGGAAAAAGTGTTGAATTGACGACCGCCATTCCTTCTGCGACATAAATTTTTAAAGTAAAAACTTCTGTAGAAACGTTGTGCCATTTGTAGATGGGGAAAAAGTATTGAATTAGAGACCGTCATCCCGACCGTCATTGCTTCGACGAAATACATTTTTTAAGTGAAAACTTCTTTAGGGACATTGTGAACTTTTTAGATGGGGAAAAAGTATTGAATTAGCGACCGTCATCGCGATCGTCATTGCTTTGACGAAATAATGTTTTGAAGTGTAAACTTCGTTAGGGATCTTTTGTCCTTTTTAGATGGGGAAAAAGTATTGAATTAGCGACCGTCGTTGCTTCGACGAAATACATTTTTGAAGTGAACACTTCTTTAAGGACGTTGTGCACATTATCGATGGGCAAAAGGATTGAATTAGCGACCGTCATCGCTTCGGCGAAATAAATTTTTGAGGTCAAAAAGTATAAATTAGCGACCGTCATTGCTTCGACGAAATACATTTTTGAAGTGAAAACTTCTTTAGGGACATTTTGAACTTTTTAGATGGGGAAAAAGTATTGAATTAGCGACCGTCATCGCGATTGTCATTGCTTCGACGAAATAATGTTTTGAAGTGAAAACTTCGTTAGGGACGTTTTGTCCTTTTTAGATGGGGAAAAAGTATTGAATTAGCGACCGTCATCGCTACCGTCGTTGCTTCGACGAAATACATTTTTTAAGTGAACACTTCTTTAAGGACGTTGTGCACTTTTTAGATGGGGAAAAAGTATTGAATTAGCGACGGTCATCACTTCGACGAAATAAATTTTTTAATTGAAAACTTGTTTAGGGACGTTGTGCACTTTTTAGATGGGGAAAAAGTGTTGATTTAGCGAACGCCATCGCTTCGGCGAAATAAATTTTTGAAGTAAAAACTTCCTTGTGGACGTTTCGCACTTTTTCGATGGGAAAAATGTATTCAATTAGCGACCGTCATTGCATCGACGAAATAAATTTTTTAAAGTGAAAACTTCTTTAGGGACTTTATGCCCTTTTTAGATGGAGAAAAAGTATTGAATTATCGACCGTCATTGCGACCGTGATTGCTTCGACGAAATAAATTTTTGAAGCGAAAACTTTTTAGAGACGTTATAAAATTTTTTGATGGGGAAAAAGTGTTGAATTAGCGACCGCCATCGCTTCGGCGAAATAAATTTTTGAAGTTAAAACTTCTTTAGGGACGTTGTGCACTTTTTAGATGGGGAAAAAGTATTAAATTAGCGACCGTCATTGTTTGACGAAATAAATTTTTAAAGTGAAAACTTCCTTAGGGTCGTTGTGCACTTTTAAGAGTATTGAGTTTGCGACCGTCATCACTTTGCCGATCTAAATTTCGTAAGTATTTATATTATGTGTATGTATACATAAATAGCATAGAACGTACGCAACGCGTTATAATATAGGTATAGCACTTCTTTTGGATGGGGAAAAGCATTGAGCTCGTAATTTATATACTATAAGAAATTTTCACTTCTGTCGGCACTCCCACTAGTGCTTTAAATTTTTTTTATTACTAATTTAACTGAGCCACTACCGTGCTTCGGAGGACAGTAAAGCCGTCCCAAGTACGTAAGTGATCGTTAATTAGTTAGGTTTACGTTGATTAAAACAAATACAAACTAGTCATAAGAAACAGAAGAATATGAGATGCAATAGAAGCGTAGCATTAAAAAAATGCAACTAAATATTATGACTTACAAAGTAAATACGAAAAATTCAACTTGAAATGTAAAGACTGAAATAGTTTTGTACACACTTATGACAACAGGTAAAAGGGCGAGAAGTGTACTTTTGAATTGTGTAAAATTAATAATTCTTAGCTGAGCGCTTTCGGCTTTTAAAGCCATCTTCGGAGCTATGGTCAAAAAGGTCAAAATACCACTATGAAGAGAGATGGGTTCCATTTATGATATGAAATACTTCTGTTTCTTATGTAGTTTTTTATTGGATGGAAAAAACCTTGTCTGTCTGTTTAAAAAATTGTTCAATATGCTGTTGGTTATTTTTGTATCCAGAAAAGTTAAACATCCAGAACGAGCACAAAGTGCTCGTGCAAAGTGTGAAAGTCCTTTGTGCTCGTTCTTGATGTTTAACTTTTCTGGATACAAAAATAACCAACAGCATATTGAACAATTTTTTAAACAGACAGACAAGGTTTTTTCCAACCAATAAAAAACTACATAAGAAACAGAAGTATTTCATATCATAAATGGAACCCATCTCTCTTCATAGTGGTATTTTGACCTTTTTGACCATAGCTCCGAAGATGGCTTTATAAGCCGAAAGCGCTCAGCTAAGAATTATTAATTTTACACACTTCAAAAGTACACTTCTCCCCCTTTTACCTGTTCCAAATTCAACTTGCATAAAAGTCAAAGAACAGCCGCAGTAAGGAAACGCCATAGGTCAAAAAATTGTTTTTCTTTATGATGTATTACCTATGTGCCTTTGTATTGTTGGAGATCGTCATATCAATCTTTATCTTGTCTACATCAGAGCAGAAAAACTGCACATAGGTTATGTGAAACAGATTCTTGGGCCCTTTAGCCAGGATGTTCTTCTTCTTCCGGAACCCCGCTTTCCAAATATTTTTCCTTGCAGCATGGCTTGCAGGAAGGCATATCTTTTAGGAGTATTGTACCTTTCGAGATTTGATTGTCGTTAGTACCTGTCGGTTCTTCTTCAGTATTCTGAGGACTTCCTCATTCGTAGAATGACTTCCGTCAGTCCACGGGATCTTAAGTATTCTCCAATATAGCCACATCTCAAATGCTTCTAAACTTCCGCATACCTGCTATTTTCCTGCTACATATCTTCGTTCAAGGTCCACAATTCAACACCATAAAAAAGGGCGTAGAGAAGACGTAACATTGCAACATTCTTACTTTTATATCAAGAGAGAGGTTTTGGCTCTTAAAGAAGGCTCTGGTTGAAGGTGGATCTAGCTTTCCCGATGCGCGCTCTTATCTCCTGGGTGCTGCCTCATAGAGGAATTATTTTAAGGAGAGCCTTCTTCTTTTAATGCCTATTCGTTTCGAATATTGGCGATCATTCTGGCTATAAATATTTTATTAACTGATGCTTTAAATATTTTAGTTGTTGTTGTGGAAAAACCATTTCCTCGGGTTCTTTAACCATGATATTCTTCTTCTCCCAATTCCTCGCTTTCCAAATACTTTACCTTGAAGGATTACCTTCAGTAATCTCTATTTAGTGCCGTTCCTCATTATGTGTCCGAGATATTCTAACTTTCTCCTTTTAATGGTATAGATCACCACTCTTTCTTTGCCCACTCTTCGTAATACGGTCTCGTTGGTTATCTTGTCCGTCCATGATATCCTTAGGATTCGCCTGTATAGCCACATCTCGAAGGCTTCAAGTTTTTTCTCCATTGCTTCATTGAGTGTCCAGGATTCAACTCCGTAATACAATATTGAGAAGATATAACATCGTAGGGGCCTTATTTTTATCTCCAGATTAAGGTTGTGGCTTTTAAAAAGTTTGGCCATGTTATTGAATGCACTCCTAGCCTTCTCTATTCTACATATGATTTCTTGTGAGTGATCCCATTGTTCGTTTACTATTGTTCCAAGATATTTATACTGTTTTACTCGGTCAACTGGTGTATTATTGATAAGTAGTTGGGAGTCTCTAATTTTATTTTTGCTGATGATCATAAATTTAATTTTTGATATATATTTACTTGAAGTCCAAATCTTTCACTTACTTCATTTACTTTATTTATTAGTTGTTGCTGTAAACTGTTCAAACTGTCTGCAAAAATAACGGTGTCGTCAGCATAGCGGATGTTGTTTGGGCGTTCTCCATTTAGAAGTATTCCATGTTCGCAATTTTCCAAGGCTTCACTAAATATTTTCTCTGAATATAGGTTAAATAATATAGGTGAAAGTATACAACCTTGTCTGTCACCTCGTAGAATCTGGATCGCTTCCGTTGGTTCACCTCCACGATTCGTTCTTATTGTGGCTGATTGGTTACAGAATAAATTTTGTATTATACGTCGGTCTTTATTATCATAAAGACTATAGAAAAGGAAATTTCTTAAGAAACTGTATAAGGGAACGTTTAAAATGTAATGCTACTAACGCTGAGGATATTGCACTTCAAACTAGAATTGGACATTAGTGACTCGCATTTGGATTTTAGTAATAACTGTGGGCATAAGGTAGGTATTATTTATTGTAATAATCATCATCAACAACTATTCCATCCCTCATCAGGTGTAACCCTCCCTTAGGTGTGTCCATTCATTTCTGTTAGTTGTTTTTTGGATCAACTAGTGACTAACAACCTTACCACCCTGGGCACCAGGTACCTCGGAGATCATCGCCGTCGTGAAATTCGTGTTCAGCGATCCACAAAACCCTTGAGTATAAAAATTGAACTGATTTCCGTCAATATTTCCCGAGTTCTAAATTTTTCATTTTCCATCTCTTCGAGATACACATTGAAAATGCATTTTCCTATGCACGAAATGCAATTTACATCTCCTGGACATCAATTCAGATCACAAAATTTCCTGACACTCTCTCGAATCGAATGCAAAAAGTTGCATGACGATTCATCTTACTTCACAAAATTCCTAGGTTTTGAGCTTTTACGTGCTTCGTTACCTTGCCTATCATCATAGAGTGTATAATATAATGTAACATATTATGTTACCGGCCAAACCCAATTTCAGGATAAACTAGTTTGGCCTACGCCAAACTAGTTTCTCCTGAACGCGATAGGATAAACTGGTTTGGCCTAGGCCAAACTAAAACGCGATAGGATAAACTAGTTTAACCTAGGATACACTATTTTATTTTGATCTTAATATGGAGAACATACAATCAGACTGGATCAAACTTCTGGATGACGAAAATGTCTCACAACTAACAAACATGTATAACCATATATACGAGACTGGAATGATGCCACAGATATGGTTAGAGTCTACATTTATTCCACTCCCAAAAAAACCTTATACATCATCATGTAAAGGCTTTAGACGAATTAGTCTCCTGAGCAACTCTCTCAAGCTACTTCTTAAGATAATTCTTAATAGAATCAAGCAGAAATGTGAAGAGACAATGGGAAACAAACAATTCGGTTTCAGAGAAGGATTGGGAACAAAGGAAGCTTTGTTCTCAATGTTAACATTACCTCAACGATCATGGGACGTACAAAAACCAATTTACGTCTGCTTTATAGATTTTGAGAAGGCCTTTGATAGAGTTCAACATGATAGGTTGTTTGAATATCTAGAAATGATTGGAATAGATGATAAAGATCTGAGACTTTTACAAAATTTATATTGGAATCAAGAAGCTTCTATTCTGGTAGACGGCAAAGAAACAGACAAAATTTGCATTCAAAGACTTGTCAGACAGGGTTGTGTGTTATCCTCAACTTTGTTTAACGTATACTCAGAAATAATTTTTAATGAAGCCTTAAAAGGACAATGTGGAGTTCGAATCGGGGTAGAAACTACTAACAACATCAGGTATGCAGACGACACCGCGATCATGGCTGAAAATATCGAAGATCTTCAATTCCTTATAGATCGAGTCACTAGAGAATGCTCCAATAACGGACTTAACATATATGCAACAAAGACAAATTACTTGTGGTTAGTAAACAAGACATCGGCCCTAAGCAATTAATATAATAATATCGTATGGCATTTTTGCCGGGGAGATCCTTTCGGATAGTTCCAGCGCCAATTACATCTTTAACCCTGTTTCAAGTAACTAGTGTCGATGTACACTAGCCCAGGGGGACCGACGGCTTAACGTACTCTCCGAGGCACGGTGAGACGGCTCGTGTCATTATTGGAAATGAAAATGGTTTGTCTTTGGCAGGGATCGAACCCACGTCTACTGGCGTATGAGGCCAGCGTTTATGCCGTTACCCACGGCCGCTCCTAAGCAACTAATTGTCAGTGATGAACCAATAACAAAAGTTAACCATTTTAAATACCTAGGATGTTGGATAAACGAGACACTAAATCCGGATGAAGAAATTTAAACTCGTATAGAAATTGCAAATGGAGCATTTGTGAAACTTAGATCTATTCTGAGCAACCCTCAGCTGTACTTACAACTAAGAATCAAGTTCCTAAAATGTTATGTGTATCCTGTATTACTATATTGATGTGAAACCTGGATCATGAAGGTTAACATGATGAACAAATTAGAAACCTTTGAGATGTGGTCGTATCGCAGAATGCTCAGAATATCTTGGGTTCAACGCATTTCAAACAGAAAAGTCTTAATCAGAGTAGGTCAAGGCGAAGGTGATTTAACCAAGATGATAAAAAGAGAAAACTTGAATATCTGGGGCATATAATGAGTGGTAGCAGATACAGGATGCTGCAGTTAATACTCAATGGAAAGATCGAAGGAAAAAGAGGAATTGGTAGGAAGAAATATTCATGGCTCTGAAATCTTCGCCAATGGACTAGCTTATCAACAGATCAATTGTTACATGCCGCACAAGATCGAGAACGATATCGGAACATTGTTATGAAAGCTACCCACGCCAAAATTATAGAAATAGCAACTGGACTATGACAGGGCGACTCTCTATCAACGTCACTATTTAATGTCCCTATAGAAGTAACAATAAAAGCTGCAGAAGTAAAAGGTAAAATAATTATAACATCAAAGTCGCAAGTTGTGGCGTATGCTAACGACACAGCATTGATTATCAGAAATCTTCTTAGGGTGCCTGTCCGTTCCGAACGTTGACGATCATTCTAGCTATGATGATTTTGTTTCAGAAACCTGAACAGTTTAAAGAAAGAATTTGCGAAATTTTGCAAGCAAGCATCCAAAAGGAGTTTAGGAATAAATCCAAACAAAACAAAATACCTAATATACCCAAGAAAAAAAATCAGTAAGGTTCAAAACAGACGAACCACTTAATGTGACAAGTTTAAATATTCGTGAATATGGGTTTGAAAAGTAGAGCACTTTTGGAGACTCAGTTAATAGAACTAACGATAGAAGCATAGTAATCAATGAAAGAATTCAGGCGAGAACCAGAACCTACTGGAAATACAAGAATTTCCTCAAAGATCAATAGCTTACTCAGAATCATAAACGGAACATTTACAGAGCAACAATTAGATCAGTAATCCCATATGGTGTTAAGTAATGTGTCTGATACAGAAAGATGAAGAAATATTTAGGGTCCTAGATAGAAAAATAATTCGGAGGATAGCAGGCCCACTAAACTTGAGTAATAATGAATTTAGAAAACTGATGAACCACAAAGTACCAGAACTTTTGAAAGGAGAATATATCGTCCGATGTATCAAGGCACAGAGACTCAGATGGATGAGACATGTATAATGAAAAAATTAAGAAGTAGTTATCAAGAAAATTACCAAATGGAGACCTGTATCAGCCAGACCACGAGGAAGGTCCAAAACCAGATGGGAGAACCAGCTAGTTGAGGACTTTAAGAAGATGGGAGCTAGAGAATGAGTAACCGTAAGCGAAAACTGTAGAAGATGCAAAGTCACACAACCAGTTGTAAAACCAGAGTGTTAATGTGGACTGATTCCCGCGAAAAATGAATCAGAAGAGACAAAAAAACAGTGGCGTGCTGGCCATATAAATGAATCGTTGCAATCACCGAGAGGCCGCGGCCTCTTGAGGCCGGTCAAATAGGTTTTTTCACAAAAAATTTTAGATGTAACAAAAAAAATATTTTTTAATTTCAAAAACAATTATTTACATAAATTATTGCTATATAAATTATATTGTACATAAGTTATTGCTACAGATAATATTTATTTTCATAGATACAAATAGTATATTTATGGTTTTCCAATATGTTTCCAATATGTGTATATTTCCAGTAAAGCTAATATGTACTCTGCAGAATAAAAAATAGAAAAACGTCTTGCAAATTTTTGACCGAATTATTGGAAGTATCGAAAAACGATTTGATTAAGACAAATCGTTTTATGATAATATAAGCACTCTACATCCTAGAAATTTTGATAAAATGAAAAATGGTATATGTACCTTTAACGTCATTTAAATCATTTACTGAAAAATTAAAAAAACATTATCCTACCATATTATCTGCGACTGCAATTAGAGAAGAACTTGTGGATTTTCTGATAAATTGATTGTATTAAAAAATAGGATTTTGCAAAATACTGAAATTATTTAGTGATGAATATGTTCAGTCTACAGAAAATATGAAGGATGATATTATTAATCTAAGTGATAATGAGCATGAAGTAACACATGACAGTGTTGTTAATATCATGAAAATTCACCTCCGTGTGGTACTAAAAATTGTAAAAATTGTATAGCTTGCTGTTACTCTGTTTTGCATAAGTACAACTTATATTAGTGTGCTTATCCAAATTTAGATATAGTACATACAGGGTAGCTAGAAAGTCTGGAAACACGGTAATATCTCGGGAACCGCTGGAACGATTTTTATGTATTTTTGTGGGTAAGGGTTTTCCAATACGGCCGATATTATAGTGGTAATTACATTGTTCTCAAATCTTCCGTTTTTCTGGAAATCTAATGAACTTTCTTATTTCAAACGGAACATCCTGTATATTTTTTGCGTGTTCAACTTCTTAATAAATATTGAGTATTTTTTATGTTATATTCCCTATACCTAAACGCCATAATTTCGGAGTGATTGCTACATTTATTTAAAAAAAAAATTTACACAAATTATAAAAATCAAATTTTTCGGCCCGGATAGTCATTATTTTAGGTTCTTTGATTCATTGGGAACAAAAAAGGTCTTTTGTAATTTTTCTTTAAAGCTGATCGTTTCTGAGTTATAAACAATTTAAAACTGAAAAAAATCGAAAAATGACAATTTTCAAGATTCAAAAACACGCGTAAAAAAATAATTTTTGAAATTAAGAAATACCTAATTTCAAGCTCAAACCTTCTATCAGCTCTCTATAAAAATTTTTGGCATGTTTTATTCTAAAAGATTTTTTTTAGTGGCTAATGAAGCGCATATGAGAGGACGGGCGGTCGGGCTGCATTAACAACTAAAAAACAGTATCTTAAAATGAAATAAGCCTAAATTACTCATCGGTTCCTGATAAAATAATGTTTGAGCTTGAATTTAGGCACTTCGTAGTTTCAAAAATACAATTTTTTACTTTTGTTTTTGAACCTAGAAAATTGTCATTTTCGATTTTTTTTTCAGTTTTAAATTATTTATAACTCGGAAACGATTAACTTTAGAAAAACATTACAAAAGACCTTTTTTGTTTTTAATAATTCAAGGAAAGTAAAATAATGTCCACCCGGGCCAAGAAAAAGGTTTTTTATAATTTGTTTAATTTTTTTTTAATAAATGTAGCAATAACTCCGAAACTATGGCATTTAGATATAGGGAATATAACATAAAAAATAATCAGTATTTTTAAGGACTTCAAAACGCAAAAAATATACAGGGTATTCCATTTGAAATAAGAAAGTTCATTAGATTTCCAAGAAAAAGAAAGATTTGACAACAATGTAATTACCACTATAATATCGGCCGTATTAGAAAACACTTACCCTTCAAAATCTATAAAAATCGTTCCAGCGGTTTATGAGAAATTACCGTGTTTCCATACTTTGTCGCTACCCTGTATATAAGCATTTATTCATTCTTTTAGTGACACAAGTATCTTGTTAAAAAAGCTTGTAAACGTTGAAATACATAAAAAATTGTTTAAGAAGTACCTACTTTAACACAAGATCACCTGGAAACATTTATGCTAATAGTTATAGTAAAAAAGTATTAGCTTTGTATGAGCTTAAAAATGATGAAATAACGTACGAATTTGCTCAAAAATCTATTTTAATGCGGAAATTATTGATCGAGAGTTATGTAACTATTTTATAAAATAATTGCAAAATAATGTTTAGATTATTGCGTTTAAGTGTTAATTTAAATGTTGTTAAATTAAAGTATTTGCACTATACTTTAATTTGTACTATCATGTATTATTGATTTACTAAAATTCAATTAACAAATTCTCAAAACAGAAGGTAAAATGAGGATGGGAGGCCGCTTTTCTATAAAATCACCGGGCCGCTTGAAACGTTCCAGCACGCCACTGCAAAGAGAGCAGCAATCACTCCGCTAGAAGTGTAGATGTCATGATAATGATTATTATTAAGATATATCTCTTTTTTAAGGTAAATGGGTTTTTCAACTTACATGATTGACCAAAGCCACTAATCCTATAAACAATATCTTCAATAAACCTTGTTAAGGCCTAGGAATGTACTCATGAAATTAATGACGACCTGAGTTATCTTAATGTAGCAACTGGAAAGAAAAAGCGAAGAACAGATAGGAATGGAGGAAGGTTGTAAATCAAGTCATGAACCTGTTGGGTTTGAACTGCTAATATATTAGTATTATTATTAATAATAGGCCCGACAAAATCCCTAACGAACTTATAAAACGAGGTGGAGAAGAACTACAACGAAAAATATATGACATAATAATCAGGATTTGGGAAGAAGAAAGAATGCCTGAAGAATGGAAAAGAGGATGAGTATTTCCTATTCTAAAGAAAGGTGACACCACGTAATGCAACAACTATAGAAGAGTAAATAACATTGTTAAACAGCTGCTGCAAAATATTGACATCATTAATCAGACAAACACTCTTAAAATACATTGAAACTAAATAGGAGACTACCAGCAGGGATTTAGAGAGGAAAACATGATATCGACTTACCCATCCTTTCAAAGATTTCAAGCAAGTATTTGACAGCATAACAAGACTCGACCTAACAAACAAAACATGAAAAAAGCTAAATATCCCAATAAAACTTACGAAAATGACAATGAAAGGATCGACGGCAGTAATAATAATAGATACCGGAATCACCAAAATTATAGAAATATCAACTGGAGTATGACAGGGCGACTCTCTATCAAAGTCACTTTTGAATGTCCCTATAGAAGTAACAATAAAAACTGCAGAAATGAAAGGTACAATAATTATAACATCAAAGTCGCAAGTTGTGGCGTATGGGCCATTCCACGAACATACGCCTCTTTTGGATTACTTCGACAACGAATATTTTACTGTGCAAAATAAGAAGAACGAAAGTAAATTGCAAATTACATTGTTGTTTATTGGAATAATTATTAGCGCCATTTACTTTCGTACTTCTTATGTTGCACAGTAAAATATTCGTTGTCGAAGTAATCCAAAACAGGCGTATGTTCGTGGAATGGCCCATATGCTAACGACACAGCATTGATTATCAGAAATCTTCTTCTTAGGGTGCCTGTCCGTTCCGAACGTTGACGATCATTCTAGCTATGATGATTTTGTTTCAGAAACCTGAGCAGTTTAAAGAAATAATTTGCGAAATTTTGCAAGCAAGCATCCAAAAGAGTTTAGGAATAAATCCAAACAAAACAAAATACCTAATATACCCAAGAAATAAAATCAGTAAGGTTCAAAACAGACGAACCACTTAATGTGACAAGTTTAAATATTCGTGAATATGAGTTTGAAAAGTAGAACACTTTTGGAGACTCAGTTAATAGAACTAACGATAGAAGCATAGTAATCAATGAAAGAATTCAGGCGAGAACCAGAACCTACTGGAAATACAAGAATTTCCTCAAAGATCAAAAGCTTACTCAGAATCATAAACGGAACATTTACAGAGCAACAATTAGATCAGTAATCACATATGGTGTTAAGTAATGTGTCTGATACAGAAAGATGAAGAAATATTTAGGGTCCTAGATAGAAAAATAATTCGGAGGATAGCAGGACCACTAAATTTAGGTAATAATGAATTTAGAAAACTGATAATCCACAAAGTACCAGAACTTTTAAAAGGAGAATATATCGTCCGATGTATCAAGGCACAGATACTCAGATGGATGAGACATGTATAATGAAAAAATTAAGAAGCAGTTATCAAGAAAATTACCAACTGGAGACCTGTATCAGCCAGACCACGAGGAAGGTCCAATACCAGATGGAAGAACCAGCTAGTTGAGGACTTTAAGAAGATGGGAGATAAAGAATGAGTAACCGTAAGCGAAAACTGTAGAAGATGCAAAGTCACACAACCAGTTGTAAAACCAGAGTGTTAATGTGGACTGATTCCTGCGACAAATGAATCAGAAGAGCCAAAGAGAGCAGCAATCACTCCGTTAGAAGTGTAGATGTCATGATAATGATTATTATTAAGATATATCTCTTTTTTTAAGGTAAATGGGTTTTTCAACTTACATGATGAACCAAAGCCACTAATCCTATAAACAATATCCCCAACTTCATAATGTCACTTTAGATCTATAAAACCTATAGACAAAAGTGAGTGGATGGCTCGACCAGGAAATCATTACGTTTTATATGTTTAAAATTGTTTTTATTTTGTGACGGCTGACAAGGTTATATTTGCAGGAATTTACGTCTTCAGTTTATGAATATTATAGGAAAATATTTAATGCAATCGTAATACTATACGTGCAATTCAGTTCGGTTATTGAACTTGGACGATTACGTTATAGTATTGTTTATTATGTGTGTGAGACTACCACAATATTTATGTAATTGTTTGTATAATAAACTGTAAGGAAACAAACTGCAGAAACCAATAAGAGTCTAAAGTGAGTAAAATAAATTTCAACAAAATTCAAAAATAGAAATTAATAGATACAATTATATCGACACCCCCATCGAACAAGGTTGTATCTCATTTTTAGCGATTTTACAGTAGAGGCAAAAAACGAATAATTTAATTTTTAAAAATTTGTAGCGAAATGGTTAAACTCTTTTACACTGATGCGATATGATATTTATAACATAAAAAGGGATTACTGTGAGATGTATGTTTTGTAATTTTATTAACTATTGAAAATCTTGAGTTTGATTGAGATACAACCTTAGGAATAAAGATGATTCTTAGAAAAGGTTGTAACTTGCCTAACAACCATTTTACACTCTCCGTATTAATTATTTTTCCCCTTTTACTATTAAAAAGTTGTATGTTTTGAGTTATCAGCAATATAGATAAGAGAAAATTAGTTTTTATGGTATATTTAAACAAAATATCAACTCATAGTTTTCACAACTTTAATTGGAAATTATAAATTTTACAATAACAATAATATTCTATCACTATGAAGAAAACATGTTGTAAAATATCTCAAATTTTTCGCATTTCTATTGCGTATCTGTAAATATTTAATTTTAGATAATTTTGCTTTATTACTTTACTCTCTTATTATTAACATCTACTTCAAAATTAACATGGGTGTCCTTCAATAGGTTAAAATTTAGAATTTACCTCTGATTTATTTCACTTACGGATTAAGGCTTGCCTGATGCTTTGGCACATCGTATCATGGTTATCCATTGGTCTGGTGCATATACGACTTGTTTTTTACGTTTTTATATAAGAACATGCATTGCATTGAATCACCCTCGTTTTGGAATGTGCTAATTCAAAAAATACATTAAATATTATACTTTTTTACCACGTAGAACTATGTAGCAAAAGCTATTCTATATTTATTTTGTTCACCGCAACTATCGAAAAGGAAAAAAAGTCCGTAAATCCTTTTTAATTTACATTTCGATAAATTGACTTATGAGATGCAGCATATCGATGGCTTAGAACCATAGTGACGTAACTACAAAAAACACAATTTCTAATAAAGTGAAATAAAGGTTTTTAAAACAGGGTAAACGCAAATTACTAAATATTTAATGGAATTATACCAACCTAAAGTATTTTTTAGTACAAAATAAAGGTATGAGAAATAGAATTTGTAGTAAATTTTATTATTTTATGTTTTTGGTAAAAATGATGTAGGTTTTAGTTACACCTATATGTAGTTAGGTTTTTGTTACACTAAAAAATGTAGATACGTTTAATCTTAAGTGATCGTTTTAATAATAAAAATAGAAAAAATGAACAGTATTTATTAAGTCAAATACTAAAAAATACAAAAAAAAATAATTTTAATCACTATCTTCTTGATCGGATATGTTTTCGTTCCCATCTGTTCCATGACACTCGTTTAAAGGAGCATAAAAAACATGATATGTTTTGGGAATAACATCTTGACAAAGCTCCAAAGATTTTTATGTTTTTCAGAGGAGATAGCCATGATACTTGTATACATTCTTTCCAGATCAAATTCTATTTTTTGTTCTCTACGTAAGCTTTGTCTTACAGAAATATTAGTTAAAACATCAAATTCTAGGAAAGCTTCTGAATCCATTTCGTATTTAAAAAACACTGTGTTTGGGCTTTCTTTTTTAAACTGAAACCAAACGACTTTAAGCCAATTTATTTTGTTGCCATTTGTATCTATTTTTTTTTTTTATTATGTATAGTTTTCTGTGTCAAGCTATTAAAATCGAAAAACGCTGTTTGATCCATTTCAATCACCCTGTACTTTAAATTTCTGGATGCTGTTATTATAATCGCATACCAACCAGATGGATCAAAAATGTCTACATTTCGACTTTTTTTTTCTATTTGCGCATGGACAGAATCACATTCCATCTTGGAATGGCCAGGTTCGAAAAAATGTGGTTAATTATAAAAACACTCTCTAAATTTTTAACGGCATAGAGAAACATTGAAACCATATTATCATTTCGATTCTGTCCACTGCACGTGTCTGAAAAAAAATTATGCTCCTGTGCAGCTGATTTTCGGATAAATGTTTCCAGATCATGAAGCAATCTCGACTGAACCGCGTTTAGCCATTCCTTCCTGCCAAACATAATTATAGGCATCTTTGGAAGCAACATTAAAAACTGTTAAATTATAGACAGCTAATCTGCGTTTGTAAAAAAGTTTTTTTGCACTAGTTTTTGGGCAATGGCGGACTGCTTCTAGGTCGAATTCAGCTAAGGAACAATCACCAGCAAGTGCCTTTTCTTTTATGGAATTCTTCATATTTCTGGCTAATGTTTTTCTTTTTAAATGGCTTTCGCGCTCACTCTGTTTTTTAGCTTGTTCGTTTGCTGACAAGTGATCAAATGCGAAACATTTGTCGCACAAGTCCTTCCTGGGAGTATGAAATGACAAGTTACACTCTGTATTAAAAATATTTCTGTAATACCACAGCTTTTCTGGATTCAATTTTTTATTTAAGCTGTCTTCTTTATAGAGGTAGTACATTATTTGAACATTTAAGTCGGATGCCAGATATTGCTTACCGGTATCTTTTCGTCAGTAATGAGACGGTACTCGAGGAAATAAATTTATGTGATCAATAATATTCTGTTTAGCAATTTCAGGACGTTTATTTGCAGGTAGGTGATGACGTCTTTTGTCAGATTGTATTATATTTCCTGAGTGCGTTTAGATAGAATTCTCCTTACAAAAGTTTCAGATATGTTTAAAGTTTTAAGAAAAAATTCTTGACATACTGAAATTTTTTTCTCTTCTTTAACTAAACTGTATATGACGGTGTTATGTCGCCTAGACACTTCTGCTTCAGTTTGTTTCGTTTTTTTCTTAATAATGTCTATCAATGAGCGGATATATTGACGCTGTTTTTCAATATCCCCAATATGCCAAAAAGCTCTATGAAGTTCATCTCTCGTTTCTGGATTAAAATTTTTACTACACTTTTTTGGGCATTTACTGCAGTCTTCCTCCTTCATTTTTTTCTCAGGCACCTTTTTACCACGAACAGAAATATAGGCTTCACCTTTTTGTCTACGTGTTGTTCTTTGATTTTTTTCCACATTATAGGATTAGCAACTCTTCTTCTTTTTCTTTGTTCCCCTGTAGTTAGAACTGCGTCGCAAGGTCAACATTTATAAGGGACGGTTAGTGCCAAAAGAACGTATCGCCCGTTGCGAGTTTACTTCACAATATTTATTTATGAACCCAAATAACGTAAGCGCTCTTACTTTACTATGGGAAAACAATAATGTTTTTTTGTACTTGCGCGTAATGCCATCTTCTTAAATATTGATAGTAGCTATTCCGTTTCTTTGGCACTAAATTTTTACACCTTAGACATATTTTTGGCTATCTTAACTCAATTTCACCAATTTTGTAGTTACGTCACTATGGCTCTAAGCCATCGATATGTTTGATTACTATATAAATTAAACATACGTGCAACAAAGTTGTAACTCATTTAAAAACCTTGTTGATCGTAAAGTATAAAGAAAGTAAATATTTAACATAGGGAATATCCAGTATTACAATACTGCCTTTTTCATGCTAAAATGCCTTAAAATGGCAAACGTAACTTAAAATACAACTTCTTATTAGCCAAACTATTGAGAATTTGACTGTCGTTTATATTGATGTGTGTGCAATTTTTTGCTGAATTCGCCTATGTTGAAATCTGAAAAAAGCTGTAACTTGAGTTACAACCTTTTTCGATGGGGGTATCGATATATAAATATCACCGGATTATAGCGTCCTGTGCCTTTCGGTTCCTATTTTACAGCCACGTCGATCTGTCCAATCTCCTGGTCGTAGATCTCTCTCAGACATTGCTTTATGGATTCCACTTATCCAGGTAGTTTTCGGTCTGACCCTTTTCATAGAATGAGGTAACTGCAAATTTTGTCAATTCCTGTTTATTGCGTAATTAACTTCTAAAATACTGTATACAGATGATACAAAAGCGACAGAACTGTAACTATGTGCTGAGCCACTACGGGTAGTTGCGTCGTTATTGAAATAAGCACCATTTTAGACCGTGTTTCAGATGAATAATGACGCAACTGTAAATAGGGTTGAAAATGGGGAGACTAAATTAAGATAATGAAATTCGGACCAATAGGGATGAAAATAAAAGCCGTTGCTGTAAGAATTAACGGTATACTAAATATTTAAAAATAGTTTTTTTGTATAGAAAAATTTTCAGATTAAGAATGACGCAACTTTATATAGGGCTGAAAATGGGGAGACTAGATAATTAAATCCGAACCAATTGGGATGAAACTAAAAGCCATCATTGTAAGAATAAACGCCATACCGTTGCTCCGGACGGTTACTCTTTATATAATCACTATTTTAAATATTTAAAAAATTTTAGATGAAGAATGACGCAACTGAAAAAAGGGTTGACAATGGGGGAATTAAATTAAGATAATGAAATTCGAACCAACAGGATAAAAATAAAAGATACCATTGTAAGAATAAACGCCATACCGATGCTCCTGGACGATTACTCCTCATTTTTTAATCCCTATTTAAAATATTTAAAAATCGTTTTTTTGCTCTCCTGAAAAATTTGGCTTTTTGCAGTTACGTCGTTCTTATTCCAGACCGGCGATATTTGTTTTCCTATTCATAATATCTCGTACTCGTTCCGTTCAGGGATGCCAGGTCTGGGGAATTTTTCCCAGAACTGGGGAAAATTGATAAACTTTGTGGACTGGGGAAAAACTTTTTTAAAATTACTAATATCTGGGGAATTCCAACTGGCTAAAATATGTTATTAAATTTAGTAAAAGATAGTTATTTTAGAAAGTCCAGTAATTATGTGAATATTAAATGTTTTACAACGACAAGATCGTGGTGACTGATTCCACATATAGGCCACTCTCAATACAGTTTGATGAATTGTGACTACCGCGAACAATGATATTCCCTGGGGTTCCCCAAACAAAACCCTTCTTTAACAGTTACGAGTATGCGCAGTAACGAAAAATGTGTAACTGCGCATAAATTTTCGTTATTGCGCATGCGCGTAACGATTTAAGAACGGTTTTGTATCGAGTTGGAAAAAACCTTATAAATCTGGGGAATTCTGTTGAAAATCTGGCAACTTTTAAAACACAATTTGGGGAAATAATTTTTTTGGGTCTGGCAACGCTGGTTCCGTTCATTCGTTATGTGTGAGACTCTAGAGATGCAGGTCGATCTTCGCCAGAAGTCCATTTCCGATGCTAGCAACTTCTGTTCTGTTCGCTTATTCAGTTGCCAGGTTTCGCATCCCTACAGTATCACGCTTTTAAAGATGCTATTATGTAGCTGTGTTTTCTTTTTTTATATGGTTTTTGACCAAAGTAGTAAGTTCAAAGCTCATATTACTTTTTTTCCTTTCAATTCTTTCCTCTATTTCGAATTCTTATTTGCGGCTGCTCTGAAAAGATCTACTGAGCCGCAACCAGTGGCGGCCGGTCAGGGTCGGCAGGGTCGGCAGTGCCGACCCACACATTTATTGATGTTATAGATTTTTTAATATTCAATTTAATCAGAGTTCATGTAATTTTTTGTATCTGTGAAATAGAAAAAATCTGTCAGATAATACAGACTAAATTTTATTCGTGGTTTTTAAAAGGATTCGACCAATCCGAGCGTTAAGTGATCCATGCGCATAAGAGACTTTTTAAAAAATGAATGATCCGAGCCATGCCATCCATCTGACTGTGCCGGCTAGCCGACCCTAGTTCATCCCTAGCGTGACGATTTACACGTAAAACTCAACGAAATAACAAGTCGATGAGCAAGCGAACATCCATTTCTGTCTGTAGGCAGATACGGCAGGCAACGGCAGGTACGGCACATAAATATCTGCCGAGGTTTCATTTCGAGGCATCGGCAGAAATTGTAAAAAATAATCACGCCGTTTTACGTCGTTGAATTGATATTGTAATTTTTTTAAGTTGTCAGGAATTATCATTTATTTATAGATATATAATATATAATATCGTATAATCGTTATATATGATATAATTATAGATAACTAATAAAATTGTTTAAGAACTATGATTTGGAATTTTCTAGTTTATTACTTTCTGATTCTAAGATATTTACGGCACGTCTAAAACAGTACAGAATGAACTAATAAAAAATATAATCAATTACAGCGAAACCTCGATAAGTCGGATTAATCGGGACTGCGGCCGATCCGGGTTATCGAAAATCCGGGTTAGCCGGAGAATGTGGTAAAAATTAATAAAATACATATAAATAATAAACAAATACACATTATAATTGCAAAAACATGAAATGCAGATGCACAGTACATCTAAATTACATACAGTTGTATACAGTATTGTTTATTTCTTGGTAAAAAACTTAGTCAAAGTAAAAAAATGTTTGTTTTGTCTGATGAAAATCGGTCCGGGTTATCCGGACTTCCAGGTTATCGGATGCCGACTTATCGGGGTTCCACTCTAGTTACATTCTGAATAACGTTATGGATCTGAGATTCAGAAAACAATTTACTTTTCGCTAGAAATAGATGAAACTTCTGATTATTATGTCATTCACAATAATTATCAATTGTTGTCCAATACGCGTTACGTGATAATGAGAGGTTTTTAGGTTTTACAGACGTGAGTAAAAGCAATAAGGCAGAATATTCTTTTGGTGTTTTAAATAACAAATTAAAATTTTTTGATATCAAAAATAAATTGGTAGGGCAAACTGGGGCAAACTTATGACGGCGCTGCCGTCAAGCTCTATTTACTCACTGTCATGGGAATAGAATGACTTTAGTTTTGCAGGATGCGTGTAAAAAAATTAAAGAATATCGTCTTTTCTTGCCAGTTTAGCTCGCCCGGACTACTGTTTTAGGACAATTTGTTTCGAAAAAAAAATGCAAACAGTTTGTCAGACGCGATCAAATTTGAAACCTCGGTTAGTTTTCACTGTAGTAGATTTTCGTGAGCAGCTTTTGGAAGTTTTTTAAATTTATTATCGAAGGCGACGATTTTGAAAGTTGTGATGTAATATCTCGATCCATGAAGCAATCGGTTTGAGAACTTTCTTAAACTCTTTTAATAGTCTTTTAAATATTTTTAAGAAAGTGTTTGCCCAAACCGATTTGATATTCATTATTGTTCGAAATCAGTCAACTGACATTATTTATTCCAAAGATAGAATAAGAAAACTGGTGCAAAATCTCAGAGATTTTCGTAATGATAGTAGTTTTCAATATATACGCAGTGACGTTTTGGGTTCGCCTGATATTTCCGAACCACCCAAAAAAGACACAGGCATGATACATATCTCGAAAAACGAGTATATTTTGAAATTTTGGATACCTACTATGTATTATGCAAATAGATACTCATTTGTCGAATTTTGAAGATTTGCAAATTTTTTACCTCTTTGACGATTCAAAATTTAAAAGTTAAATTCGCCAAAGAATTGTTAAGATATTTATTATTACAAATTTTTTAAAAATTACGCTGATCCAAATATTTTCAGAAAGTTGGATAAGTTACAAAATATGTGTTATTTTATATAGTAAGTACCTACTGCAATTCATTACAACAAACTGATCATCTTATTACCACCAACTTCTGCTTTAAATGAACAGGATTTCTCTTGTCTCAAAAGAATCAAAACATATGGTCGAAACACCATGAAACAAGAGAGAATGTCAAGTAAACCAAACAAAAAAATCTCCTATGATGATTTAAGCCTTTTAATTAGATGGTATACCTATATGAGGAGACAAAAAGACCTTGCCGACCCTGTCTCTAAGACCACGAGCCGCCACTGGCCGCAACTATACCCAGTCTCTTAGGTTCTATAACGAGGAAATTCTTCGTCTTTCTATGGATATTTTACCCTTAATTTTACCTTGCATTATGAGTCTTAGGACCGGTACTTTCTGCAACTTTCTGTCCCGACTAAACCCCGGTTAGCGGAAATTTACATGACAAAATTCCTCTAACCTGAGTTTAATCGGCACATAAAGTTGTAGAAAGTACCGGCCCTTAAAATCTCGTATTTCGCACCTCTGCTAATGTAGTTTAGATATTCCAGCTTTCTTGTTTTGATGTTCTTTATGACCTCGCAATCCTTTTGTAGCATTCTTAACACTCCTGCATTTGTAACTAGTTGGATACATGCTATTTTCAAAATCCTTCTATAGCACCACAGGTAAAATGCTTCCAACTTCTTTATATTATCCACCTTTAGTATCCAGTGTTCCATTCCATACAACAAAGTCGAGAATACCTAGCATCTTGAGGCATTCTCAGCTCCAGAGGAAGGTCTCGATTAAGAAATATTTTTTTCGTATTTATAAATACTTATCTTGCAATTTCAATACGTGTAGATACTGATTTCTCTACCGTGGTTGTTCAACATTTTCCTGTTTATTGATTTACCCTGTTTTTCCTCTGATACGGCTTCCTTAAAAATAGTTTTGCTGTACAGATTGAATAACAATGGGGACATCACGCAGCCCCGTCTAACATCTCTTTTGATTTCTAGTTTCTGTTTCGACATTTTCGATTCTAACCTTTGCTTTCTGATTCCAGGACAGAGTGACAATATCCCGTAATATCTAGACAAAATATGTCGACTGTCCACATCATTTTCTTTAAACAGTTCTACGAATTTCTGATGTCGTGCTCTATCAAAAGCCTTTTGATAATCTATAAAACAGGCATAAAGATCCTGGTTCATATCTAGTTGTCTTTGCGCGAGAAGGTTAAAAGCGAATAGATCCTCCCTTTCCTAGTCCATTTTTGTACAAACTCAAATTGGCTACAAAATATTAGAAAAGAAATCAAGACGGTAGAAGAACTGTGCTATCAAATAAAAGACTGTAGGTATACATAATGCAGTACAAGAGGCCATATAGGGTATCAAGAAAATGTGCGAAACCAAGATCCGGAGTGGTGGTGACAAGAAATATAAGAGTTGGTAGATACCAAAAAGAAAGCCTATCGAATATGGCTACAAACACAAAATTTAGAATACTGGACAACATACAATTACTGGAATAGAGAAGTTAAGAAAACTGTGCCCTAAAGAAAAAACGAGACGTGGAGTGGAACAAATAATGATAAACAGTGGACTAATACGTTGTACTGACGCAAGAGTATACATTTTCTTAACTTTTCCTGTCTCTTTTCTGTTGTAAGTATATTCTATTTTTTTCATATTCCTAATCTAAATACCTAATCAATCACTTTGGCCCTCACAAAATAATGGGGCCATAAATTTAGTGGCTGACGCCACAGCCCTAAACTTACGAGACAGTGGTGAGCACGTATGTTTCCACTGCTTGCTCTAAAGTCTACCCGTGTTGAGCTGCCCCCCCCCCCCCCCACTTGCAAAAATCAAAAAAAAATAGCCCTGATTTATGAGCTATTTATGAGCTCTCATATTCCGCAAACTAAAAATTTTGAGCTCGTTCCACTGAGCAGGAATTTGATACTTTAGTGGGGGGGGGGGGGCTGAGTACTACGTAAAAATAGGAATATGGAATCGGTTTTTGCGGCAGAATTATGAGCTATTTATGAGCTCTTGAAATTATATAGTTACGATTTTTGAGCTCATCCCCTTCACCCCCCAAACAACCCTTTAATTGATTTAACTTAAGAAAAAATGCTGAGAAAACTTAAAATATATCGTATTGCGGATATAATTCCTATAGCTTCTATACTCTAAGAATAAACTATTAAATCACGTGCATTTCGATTATTGAGCTAAAACCCCTTCGCAAGAAAACCACCCTATCTTCCCGGCTTAAGGGAAAGTTGTACTTAAAATGCATTAAACTAATTATTTGGCGACTATAAATCATTGAATAATTTATAAGCTTCCAAATTACGCGCATTTGGATCAGTAAATTGCAATTTATTTTGTATAGTGCAATCACTGCAGGTAAAAATCAACGATTACCTTCAATTTCGGTGAACCTTCATCGATTTTCACGAAAATTGGTCAGTGGTTAGAGGATACGTCAAGAAACAAAGGTGACATGGTACAACCTTGCGCCTTTACTCTGAGGGTGGATACCGCCCCTTTTCGGGGGTGAAAATTATGTTATTAAAAATAACTGCACAAATCAATAAAAGAACACATTAAAAGCAAAATTTATTATATAAAGTTAATAAAATAAGTCAATACTTTTTAAGTTATTAAAGATCAAAGATTTTAATTATTAGTGAAAAAAAATGCATGTTATGAAGCGGTTTTTCGTAAATCACTGAAAAACTGTAAGTTTTTACAAAAAATTTAGTAGTAGTTTAATTCGTATAGCCTATATTATAAAAATATACTCTTAAATCACGCGCCTTTCGATTATTGAGCTACAACCCCTTCGCAAGAAAACCATCCCATATTCCCGGCTTGAGAGTTGTACTTAAAATAATTTAAATTAATTATTTGGCAACTAAATATCGTTTAATAATTTATGAGCTCGCAAAATATACGCATCTCAATTATTTATTTGTCATTTTCTTTCTATGGTGCAGACACTGAAGGTAAAAATCAACTATGACCTTCGATTTCAGTAAATCTCCATTCATTTTCATGAAAATTGGTGAGCGGATTTTGATGCTATCAACTTTTTCTGGAGCTCATTTTTGATAGGTATTTCTAAGTACTTTGACAAGTATTTAGTACCTAAGTGTTATAAAATGCATCTCTTTCCCGTTATTTAAGCTTGAATCCTTAGATTTGAACAGTCACAGAAAAAAATATACATTTAATTATCAATAGCTTACTTTAAATTAACATTAAAGGGTTTTTCAAGTAAGTAATTTATTATATTTTTTATTAGCTTCAATTTTAGTGATGAACACTTTTTTGTAAAAACTTACAGTTAATGAGTTATTTATGAAAAATCGCTTTAAAGCATGCATTTTCTTTCACAAAAATTAAAATATTTGATCTTTAATAACTCAAAAAGTATTGATTTATTTTAATCACAATATATAACAAATTTTGCTTACAATTTGTCCCTCTTTCGATTTGTGGGGTTATTTTTAATAAAGTAATTTTCACCCCCGAGAAGGGGTGACATATACCCCAGGTTAAAACCCACAGTTTTTATTGTTAATTCGTGAAAATTAATGGAGATATACCGAAATCGAAGGTCATAGTTGATTTTTACCTTCAGTGACTGCACTATAGAAAGAAAATGGCAATTCAATAATTGAGATGCGTATATTTTGCAAGCTCAGAAATTATTAAACGATATGTAGTCGCCAAATAATTAATTTAAATTATTTTAAGTACAACTCTCTCTTAAGCCGGGAATATAATAATAATAATAATATTTATTCATCCTTTAAGATATACAATGTATAGGACATGTCATTAGTTTTACAAACAATAAAATTAATACATTTATAAATTTTATAAACACTTTAAGGTAGATAGAATTGATAACATTTAGGTAATATTTCTGTCCGAAACAAACTCTTCCACAGTATAATAACATTTGGTAAGCAATAACCCTAATAACACAAAACATTCCATGAATGTTCCTAGAATGTACACACAGGACATTGAAAACATTCCTGGAATGTCCCCAAATGCACACGAATGTCCCTGGAAAGTACCAGGAAAGTGCTGTGTCAGCATTTTAAATATTCTTAGAATGTTCTGTTGGAACATTCCATGAATGTCTACGAATGTTCTTTGGACATTCACAGTCTATTTTTTAGACTGAATGTCTTGTTGGAACATTCCATGAATGTTCTTTGGACATTCACAGTATATTTTTAGACTGAATGTCTTGTTAGAACATTCCATGAATGTCTACGAACGTTCTTTGAACATTCACAGTATATTTTTTAGACATTCACTGAAATATATCGTCAGTAATGTGACAATACCTCCTATATGTTTTTTCATGAGGTTTGCAGGAGACGAAAAACATTTTTTAAGGTCACTTTCTGGTTTCGTACGTATTCTGACTTTTTTTGTAGTAAATAGATAGTTGAATTTACTGCAAAACAAGTCAAAAAATATATGAAAACAGGAGGTGGCCGAAACAAGTTTTTAGTCTATCTTACAAATCTCTTGAAAAAAACAGATAGGAGGTACTGTCACATCACTGACGATATATGGCCATACCAAATAATACATCCTTTGATATGTACTTAAGTACCTTAACCATTGTTTAATTAATAAGACCACTGTCGATGGAATAATTCATATTTATTACTAATATGTTATTCAATACATTTTACATTCAGTTTTTCTATAACTACTGTCTTTGCCCCGTTGTTCTCTGCCCTACCTGTCAGTCCGCATGGAACATCACCGCAGAACAGTAAGTGCCAGATGGCCATCTCTCTCAGAGCTACCAACTCACTTTAAGCTGTGTTTACACTTAAAACATCCCAACTTATCACCCTCACCCTTAATTTATATCTACCTAAATATGATTAATATGATTATGTAAAACCTAACTGAACAATTTTTTTTTTTTTTTTTGACTTACTCTAGAATGAAATCATTGTATTTCTTTGGCATATTTGTAACGCGTCTGCTTCTACCTGTTTGAGACATATTATCAGATGGATAATTAACAATAATGTTTTGTTCATTATCTGACCTGTAAACTGTATCAGTTGATGATCTGTTGCCAGTGTCTGAAGAAGTAGCCATGTCCAGCAAAACTGGCTCACCTTGGGTTTCCATCGTTAACTTCTCCAAATTTGATTCAGATTGTGTTATACTCTCACCTACCGGATGTACTACGTTTGGTAGTTTTATATATTGAAAGTCATTGTTACTGTCAAGTTCATTTTCCCTGTTGTTTGCAAACTCAGTGCTACACCTGCCTACCTGATTCGTATGACGCTTCCATACCTGACCACTATCTAATCTGCAATAATAAGTTTTCTTACCTACTTTATTTATTATTTTAGCTGCCACCCACAACTTTCGGTTTGTTTCCCTATAGTCTCTTACCATAACCCTTTCTCCTATTTCAAAACATCTTTTCTCCTTTATAGAAATATTTTGCTGTTCTTTACTGGGCTTTTCGGCCATCATTGATATTCTTGTTCGCAATGATCTATTATATACAAGTTCAGCTGGTGACTTTTCTGTTACTGGGTGTTTTGTGTTGCGATATGTTAGTAAATATCTTGATATTAATGTAGACAGTGGAATACCAGAGTTTCTTGGATCATCTAGGGCTGTTTTCAGCTTCATTTTAAATGTCCTGACATACCGTTCTGCAGCTCCGTTGCTGGATGGATGGTAAGGTGCCCCTGTTAAATGCTTAATCCCATTTTTCTTAAAGAATATTTCCATGGTTTTGTCAACTAGTTGAGGTCCATTGTCACTCACACATAACCTTGGTAGTCCCATTCTGGCAAAAACTTCCCTTAGTTTTTCTTGCGTTTCTGCTGCTGTCGCCCTACTCATAGGAAATACCTCTACCCATTTGCTGTAAGCATCCACCAATATTAAGCACAACTTGCTTTTTAATTGCAAAAAATCTATATGCACTCTGTCAAATACTTTGTCCACTTCAGGCCACGGTGAAAACTCTGATGGAGGGTTGTCTCTATTCTTTAAACATGGACCACAACTTTTTACCCTATGCTCTATGTCGGAATCTATTTTAGGCCAGTAAACATATGATCTCGCTAATGACTTGCACCTGACTATTCCAAAATGTCCTGCATGGAGCTCATCGAGGATTTGTGGTCTTAGACTTGATGGTACCACAATACGATGTCCCCACATTATTATGTGCTCATCTAAATACAACTCTTGTCGTTTATGGTAAAATGGCATTATTTCATCACTTAAATGTTTGGGCCATCTTTCCGTTTTAATATACATCTTTATTGCCCTTAAAATGCCATCTTTGTCTGTTTCTTCTCTAAGTACTTTGTTGTTAATTGGCCAGTATTCTATAGACTCCGTGAAATGAATATATGTCATTCCTTCCGCTGGTTCCTCTACTGTTCCCGTAACCTGCACTGGTGACCTTGATAAATAATCAGCTACAGGATTGTTTATTCCCTTGATATGTTCAATACTGTAGTCAAACGATGACAAAAATAAAGCCCACCTTTGTATCCTGTTTGCGGACATTTTAGGGATGCTCCTGTGTTCTCCAAATAATGCAACTAGCGCTTTTTGATCTGTCCTTAATTTAAACTTATTACAGCAGAGGTACTGGTAAAATTTATTTATGGTAAAATGAACTGCTAAAGCCTCTTTTTCAACTGTAGAATATTTTTTTTCTGCTGGCATGAGAGTTCTTGACACACATGCTACTGTTCTCTCCTCTCCCTCTTTAACTTGGCTTAACATGCCTGAAATACCCTTGTCACTTGCATCTGTTGTTACTATTATTGGAAGGTCAGGGTCAAAATAAACTAAACAATTATCTGATGCTATTATATCTTTTATAATATTGAATGCCCTTTCACATTCTTTTGACCAGAAAAACTTTACATTACCTTTTAAAAGCTTGTATATTGGTTCTAAGATCTGGGCAGCCCGAGGTATAAATTTATGGTAATAATTTACTAGCCCTGTAAAAGCTCTAACTTCTGTTATATTTTCTGGTTTAGGTGCATTTATTATTGCAGCAATTTTACTATCTGTTTTCTTAAGGCCTTCTTTTGATATTTTGTACCCCAAGTATTCAACTTCCTCTTTAAAAAATACACATTTTTCTTTACAAACTGTCAGCCCAGCCTTTTCAAGTTTGCTAAGAACTTCCCTCAAGTTAGTCATATGTTCTTCTGCTGTTTCCCCCGTTACTATTATATCATCTAAAAAGTTTGTTACATTTTTCATGCCCTTAAAGAGATTTTCAATTTCTCGTTGAAATATACTACTTGCTGATTTTATTCCGAATGGTAATCTTTTAACTGCGTACAAACCCCTGTGAGTGTTCCACGCTAACAACTTACTTGATTCAATATTTAAGGAGAACTGCATATAAGCTAGTTGTAAATCAATTTTTGAAAAACGTTGACCTTTTTTTAGTTTATTCCATAATTCATCAATTTTTGGAAGTGGATATTTCACATCTTCTAAATGTTTATTTATTGTTGTTTTGTAATCCCCACATATTCGTATTTTCCCATTTGATTTTTGAACAAAGACTAAAGGTGTTCCCCAATCTGAATTGTCTATTAATTCTATTACTCCCTCTTTCTCTAACCTATCTAACTCTAACTCTACCTCTTTCGCATAGGCTAAAGGAACAGCTCTGTGCTTGCAAAAAACTGGTTTAGCATTTTCCACAACTTTAATTGAAATTTCCTTATGATTAAAGTTTCCTAACTTACTAGTAAATACGTTTGAAAAACTGTTTATTAGATCTAGAATTTTACTATTACTTACAATTTGATTCATCATTTCAAGCCTAATATTGAAGGCCTTTATCCAGTCTCTCCCTAGAATATTTGCAGAACCTTTTTGAACAACGTATAGCTTTACTGGTATTTTCTTGCTTTTATAGCCCATATCTATTATAAAATATCCCTCTGGTGAAAAGACACTACCTTCATAACTTTTTAGCAACAGATCATCACTGGTTAGCCTAAAATGAGAAAAATTATTTATATATGTTTCTTTTGTGATTGCACTTATACCAGCGCCACTATCAATGATCATCTCATATATTTTCCCTTCAATCTTTACCTGGATTTTAAAGGGATTGTCTACCTTGCCTTGTACATGGCACAGATCAACAATTCTTGATTCTATGCTGTCTAATGTATAAATGTCCTCTTCCGCCTCACTATCTATAAAATTAACACTATTTTTATGTGCCAAACAGACCCTAGCCAAGTGCCCAATTTTTTTACATATATTACAAATGTAATCTTTATATTTACAACTATTTTTGTGTTTATTTCCACATATCTTACATTTTGACATCTGATTGACACTTGAATTTACATTGACGTTTGAGCTGCCATGCATTGTCCCCCTTGTCCCATGTTGCCAACCTCCATCCTGTCCCTGCCGACGAACTCGAGAACTCGACGATGACGAAGCTTGCTGATGATCTATCACGTGAACATTTACAGTTGACCTCGAGCTTGTTTTTGAAGCCATAATAGCATTTTCTGTCTTCATTGCCAAACTCACCATCTGCTCCATCGTCGCCTTTTCATCCTCTTCGCATAATCTGTCGAGAATTTTACTAGGACACATACCACTCACGAACTTATTTAGCAGCACTTTGGTTAGATCTGCCCCAAACTTGCAAGTAACTGCAGCACTTCTTATCCTAGCATACCAGTCCGCTATTTTTTCCTCAGTTTCTTGCCGCAGGTCAAAAAATGTACATCTCTCTCTCCATGTACTCACTTGACCTCCGTAATGGGTAGCTAATAACTGTGATAATTCTGCAAATGTTTTGGTTTTGGGAGCTTCTGGAAAACATAGATCTCTCAACAAGGTGTATGTGGGTGCACTTACCGAACTGATTAGGATCGCCACTTTAATAGCTTCCTCTTCAACCCCATTTGCCACAAAATGTTGTTCCAATCTTTCTTCGTAAATATTCCACGGTTGTAAATCTGGAATAAATTCTTCGAACTTTTTGTTCGCCATCTTGATTCACTAACAAAGGTACCGGACATCGGTTTACATAAAACAATTAGTATTTACTTCGTTACCACTTTTATCCTCGTCGCCATTGATATGTACTTAAGTACCTTAACCATTGTTAAATTAATAAGACCACTGTCGATGGAATAATTCATATTTATTACTAATATGTTATTCAATACATTTTACATTCAGTTTTTCTATAACTACTGTCTTTGCCCCGTTGTTCTCTGCCCTACCTGTCAGTCCGCATGGAACATCACCGCAGAACAGTAAGTGCCAGATGGCCATCTCTCTCAGAGCTACCAACTCACTTTAAGCTGTGTTTACACTTAAAACATCCCAACTTATCATCCTTGATAAATATAAACATTTTTATTGCAAAAAATCTTTACATACATTTTTTAATGTAATTTGCTGACATTCCTAAATATTATAAAAAAATGTGTCACATTTGCTTTGTAAACCTTTCTTTTGCTTTTCGTAGCCACATATTCCGTTTCCTTTCTGGTTTTTTGTAGACCACTTCTCTCAGCTGATTCTAAAAGAAAATAAAATAAAAGGTAATTTTTCTATCCTTTACAATTAACAATCAGAAGAAATATTATTTACAGGTAATAATATGCATAAATAATAATAATAAAAAAATAAATATTAAATGATATTTAAATAATATTTAATAAATAAAATAATAATAATGAACATTTTGTATTTTGACAACGACATCCGATGTGGAAGTAGAACTTAATAAAATTATTTTTTCAAGTAAATTGTGGCTTATTTCCCCATTAGAATAATTAATTACAAAAAAGCCACAAAGAAATAGATTTTTCACAAACAAATAAGTATTTAGTATTCATTATATTTATTGTTTTTATTATTTACTTTAATGTCCTACTGGTATATTATTTGACAAATAATGACATTTCGAAGTCTGTTAAGTACGATATAACGCCCTTGGGCATTAAATTTAAATAACGACTTAGATACTGTCAAGTTGACAAATATCAACCTAAGTAAAACTATGGTTACCACAATTACGTTACTACTGTTACTGGTAAATGTACTTATTTAAAAACTAATCAATTCAAAATTCATTCAAATTTTTCGCATATAAAGAATAATTTAGTCGGGCATTAAACGTTGAAGGCACCACAGGTATTATAATAATAACGCTTTCGGTCAACGTATATCCCTATAATACCCTTGGTACCTTAATAACTGTAACATAAGATTATACCTTAATTCTTGTTTTCGATTTCTGATGTTTTTATTTATTTACATTGAATATTAATCTGTTTTGTTGTATAATCTACTTCGCAATAATTATGTGATATATTTGACTTAAAATGAATTCAAAAATTTTTTATAGTTGGGCAACAATGTCAACTTAGATCTCCGATGTAGATAATGAATTACAACAGTATCTATATTGTACGGACTGTATTATTAATTAGGTTATGCATATACCTGTGTGACATAAGCTATTGGAACAGCACAGTCTCTCAAACGAACAGATGAAAGTGAAGTTCTCTCAATATCTTTTTCTAAAAAGTGTTTTGAACATACTCCTCTATTAACAAATCTGATCTATACTTCATGTCTTCTTCGCAGGATCTTCTGGAAAGCTAAAAATACAAAATATATGCATTACTAAGCATTATTAACAAATTTTAGTTTTAAATAAAAAATATGATTAATGAACTCACAAAATTATTATAAAACAGCTTAGAAATTGTTTATTAGTATAGTCGGTTCCCCAAACTCAGACACAACTGGCTAGTGATTTTAGTAGGTAATTTTTTTTGTTTTTGGCCAATTTTGCCAAAATTACAGTAATTAGTACTGAGACTGAGTTTAGCAAATCGACTAATATTCTGTGTATTCATTAGTTGGTAATACTGCATATTATAGTGTGTGGTCTACCATCCTATTTATAAACGCATACACTAGCAAAAACGCAAAAAGAATTATTTTAGTTTTACAAATCCTTTTGTTATTACCTATCTCTATTTACTATTTTAGTTAGGAATAAGCGAAGTTTGTGGCTTATTCACAATTATTATTAAAATAATAAATGGATATGACCAATTATTAACTTATAAAATAAAATAATAATTCTTCTGATTTATGCCTTTTATTCACTTTGTTATATCTACGTTACTTAAAAGATTTTTTATGAATAGTATTATTAGGGTATTAATAGTATTAATTTATTTTCTGAAATACAGGGCATGCTTTCGTTTACATATTTGCATACTAACCTTTTAATAGGGCTTTTCATTCACAGTCATTTGTTTTGAGCTTCTGTCATAATTGAAACGTTATTCCTGCAGATTTTTTTATCTACATTTGTTTCTGCTACTCCAACTGCGTTAAAAACAGGACACCATTTTATGCACTATGTTAATAATACTATTAAAGCTATTATAAAAGTATCCGAATTAAAAAAATATTCTTAAAAAGCACAAATAATACAAACAACTAAAAACAATCCACGGCAAGGCAAGGTCGCCAAGATGAAGATGCCAAGATGGCCGAAGCGAGGTCGTTGGTTGGTCGTTTTTAGTCACGTGATGCCCTCTCAAGCGCCATGCACAAAAATATATGCACGGCGAATTTGAAAATGAACGCAAAAGAAATAAATATAAATGCCTCTCTTGGGTTTTGCATAAGTTATAAGTATTTTTTTTATTAACAAAATCGCATTCCAAATTGAATATTCGCGAACAATAATTTTTATTACATTTGTATGTTTATAATCTTGGGAAACTCTTTAAATTTGACATATTATTGCACTGTAGGCCTAAAATGTCACTTAGTTTGTCTGGTATGTTATAAGTAATGTTGTATCTCTTACACGTATGTATTATTTCGCAACTTAAAATATAGGAACATTGGTAGTATGTTCACAGAATGTCTTATGGTAACATTCCAGGAATAATTTAAACAGATGTTCACCGAATGTTCCCTAAATGTCCAGGACATTCAAATATTGATAGAACTTTGGTAGTACATTCCTGGAATGTTGTGTGTTGTTAGGGAAGCTTTTAATGGATTTCTTAAATAAATATTTATTCATTGTTCTATATTTTTTTGGTAAAACGTTAAACAATCTAATGCTCATATACTTTACTGACATTTCAAATTTACTCGATCTATGACCAGGTACCCTCAGCAAGTCGCCACCTCGTGTCGAATAATTGTGGAAACTAGAATTTCTGTCATACATATGAATATTATCAACAGCATATAGTAACATTCTGAAGATATAAATACATGGAAAACTTAAAATATTATTCTTAATAAATATGGGCTTACAGCTCTCAAGAGGTCTAATTCCAAACATTTTTCGTATTATACGTTTTTGTGTTATAAATATTCTGTCACTGTTGACTGCATTCCCCATAAAACTATGTTGTAACAAAGTCTACTATAAACAAGGCTATAGTATACATTTAACAGCGCAGAGATGGGCATAATATTTTTAATACGGGATAATGCATAGTACGACTTATTAAGGGACTTACTGAGCATGTCTATGTGAACTGACCATTTTAATTTTGAGTCGAGATGGATACCTAAAATTTTTGTATGATTTGAGGAATCCAGTAGTACATTGTTAAAACTTAGATGTAGTACAGGATTTACAGAATTTAAGTTATTAAAATATATTACTTTTGTTTTGTCTACATTTAAAATTAGGTTATTAGATCGACACCAGTCATTAAACCGAGCTAAAAAACTATTGCAAGTAGATGCCAATTTCTCATAGGTCTGTGCTGAGACCACACTAGAAGTATCATCTGCAAATAACGTCAGGTCCAAAATATCAAACTGGTTAGATGCATCGTTAATAAACAACAAAAAAATCAGGGGTCCTAATACAGAGCCCTGTGGAACCCCCAGATTAATAAAACGTTCCTCCGAAATAGCTTCATTGATTTTAACAGAAATTATCCTATCTGATAGATAATTGATTAGCCAATCTAAAAATATGCCTCTAAAACCAATATTATACAGTTTATTGCTAACAAAACGACTATCAAGACAATCAAAGGCACGGGTTAGATCAAAAAAGAGACCTGCCACATATTCACCTGCATCCAAAGATCTGTAGACCCTTTCACAAAATCTGCAGGCAGCAGACTGAGTAGATCTACCGGTACGGAAGCCATGTTGACAATCACTTACAATTTTAAATCTACCCAAAAACTCAGACATACGGTTATACACAATTCTCTCAAATACTTTGGAAAGTACACACAATAAGGAAATAGGTCTATAATTTGAAATGTCTTCCGGATCGTCTTTTTTGTAAATAGGAATAACGATTGCTATTTTTAGAATACTTGGAAAGACTGCTTTACCTATTGATAAATTTATCAAATATGCAATGTGGTTTATTATATCAGATGACATAGCCTTTAATACTCGTATCGAGATAGAATCAAGTCCAGTGCTTTTTTTATTTTTTAAATTATTGATCACATTCATTACCTCGTTACCAACAACAGGTCTAAAGAAGAAACTGTTTTTAAGAATAGTAGAAGATGTGCAACTATTAGATCGAGAATTCCCAAAATGATTTGACAGTTTCTCTTCGGTTACTGTAGCAAAATAATCACAAAAAACTTCAGACAACTGCTTAGAATCAGTACAACTTTCACCATCTATATTTAATGCTATGTTTTTTTGAATAGATTTCCTGCCAGTTTCCTTGTTAACAAGATTCCATACAGTTTTATTTTTATTACTTGAATTATTTATCAATTGATCATGGAATTTTAATTTAGATTTTTGTAATAGTTCCGCGTGGTCTTTCTTAATTTTGTTATAATTTGCAAGAGAATTGGCATCTTTTAGTTCTCTATTAAGCCAGTAAGCATTTTTTAAATGAACACTAGACTGTTTAACTTCCGGAGTAATCCATTTTTTATTGCAAGTCTGCTTACTGATATTATACCGTTTTACTGAACAGCAATAATCTAATACATATATTAAACTACTTATAAAATTTTCAAAGGATTTATCAACATTATCGGTTAAATAAATATCGTCAAAGTCAGTTACAGATAGCACAGAAGAAATTTGTTTAAGGTTGTTGTCAGACAAGTCTCTAAAATATTTATAATTAGGCTGGTCATTGGATTTAGTACAGCTACTATTAATGTCTACTACAAATTCCAAACTGATTGCTCTATGGTCACTTAAATGCGCTTCAAAAACATTAGAATTGCATTGAAGTATGTTAGCTGTATTGGTTATAATATAGTCAATCTTACTGATAGAAGTTTGGTTCAAACAATTTGTCGCTACCCTTGTGGGAACCATAGAGGTTATGCTAAGATTGTAGCTCATTAGAACATCGTTAAAAAGAATTTTAAATAAACTATTTTCTAAATAATCAATGTTTAAGTCACCACAAATAAAAATATCGTCAACATAACTATTACAGAGTTCAATCGTATAGGAAAACTGCTTCAAAAACAAATAAAAGTCTCCACTGGGAGGCCTGTAGATACTGATGACTGCAACTTTTCTTTCACAAAACATTATTTTTACCGCACTGCACTCATAATGCATCTCCACAGCAAACTGGTACACATTGATGATCCGATATTCATACCCACATTTCACATACAGAACTGATCCGCCATGCTCATGGATAGGTCGACAATAACTGGTTACAAGATCGTAACCCGGAGTTACCATTAGAGATATTTCATCTTGCTTACACCAGTGCTCCGCAATACTGACGACAATGGGATTTTCTTGGTCAAGCAGAATTTCCAACCTCTCAAGTTTGTTTCTAATAGACGCTGTATTTAACTGTATAATTTTAAAAATTGCCGTATGTTTTGTTTCATTGTCGATAGATACTTCTACTCGATTTGCTCTTTCTTTTTCCTCAATTGAAAAAAATTTCGTATACAGGCTTTGTTTGGCCAAATCGAGGCATCCAACGCCTTATTGTAGTTTGCTTTCGAGATGGGATGGTTTTCTCGCGAAGGGGTTGTAGCTCTATAATCGAAAGGCGCGTGATTTAAGAGTATATTCTTAGAATATAGGCTATACGAATTAAGCTACTATTAACTTTTTTGTAAAAACTTAAAGTTTTTCAGTGATTTACGAAAAACCGCTTCAAAACATGCATTTTTTTCACGAATAATTAAAATTTTTATCTTTAATAACTTAAAAAGTATTGACTTATTTTAATAACTTTATATAATAAATTTTGCTTATAATTTGTTCTTTTATAGATTTGTGCAGTTATTTCTTATAAAATAATTTTCACCCCGGAGAAGGGGCGGTATCCACCCTCAGGGTAAAGGTGCAAAGTGGTACCATGTCACCTTTGTTTCTTGAGGTATCCTCTAACCACTGACCAATTTTCGTGAAAATCGATGAAGGTTCACCGAAATTGAAGGTAATCGTTGATTTTTACTTTCAGTGACTGCACTGTACAAAATAAATTGCAATTTACTGATTTAAATGTGCGTAATTTGGAAGCTTATAAATTATTCAATGATATATAGTCGCCAAATAATTAGTTTAATGCATTTTAAGTACAACTTTCTCTTAAGCCGGGAAGATAGGGTGGTTTTCTTGCGAAGGGGTTGTAGCTCAATAATCGAAATGCACGTGATTTAATAGTTTATTCTTAGAGTATATAAGCTATAGGAATTATATCCGCAATACGATATATTTTAAGTTTTCTCAGCATTTTTTCTTAAGTTAAATCAATTAAAGGGTTGTTTGGGGGTAAAGGGGATGAGCTCAAAAATCGTAACTATATAATTTCAAGAGCTTATAAATAGCTCATAATTTTGCCGCAAAAACCGATTCAATATTACTATTTTTAAGTAGTGGGGGGGCTGACTCATCCCCTCCCCCACTAAAGTATCAAATTCCTGGTCAGTGGAACGAACTCAAAATTTTTAGTTTGCGGAATATGAGAGCTCATAAATAGCTCATAAATCAGAGCTATTTGTTTTTTGATTTTTGTAAGTGGGGGGGGGGCAGCTCAACACGGGTCTAAAGTCTAACTTTTGCTTATAATATTACATAATAATGATGTAGTTCGTGCACAGAATATATAACCACATATTTATTTATTCTGTGGTTCGTGCAATTGTCACATACCGATTGATAAATGACGACGCCAGTTTTGTACAACCAATTATACACATTACAATATTTTGATTTTGGCTTACACCATAGCCACCTTTACTTTACTTTGGGAGAGATTAAATGTCCAGCAAACGACGGCAATGTTGCCAGATTCCTTTTAGCGGGAATTTTAAAATTTTATAGCAGTTTGGTTTTAAATTTGACAGTTCTGTTTTGTCAAGTCAAAAATCTTAACCTTACTTTTACAAGTGATTAGGATTATTATTTTATTTACATATAAATTGAAACAATAAATGGGCCATGTTAAACAAAAAGCAACCAACCCTCAATTTGTAAATTAAGAGAAAATTAACTTTTTATGTTTTTCTAAATATTTAATTTTCCGTCGTATTTTTTTAAACGATAACTTCACTAATCAATAGTTTAATTTTAGAGCAATTTTATCATAGTAGTATCAAAATTATCCTAATGAATTTTTACAAAAAAAATAGCCATATTGAGGGTTGGTTTCTTTTTGCTGTTGGAAATATATCTAATAAAATGCAATTTGCAAAATCCAACCAACCCACATAATCCATGAATAAAACCGAATAATTTCAGTCAACTCAGTAATACCATACAGTGGAATTTCTACTATTAAACATAATATCAATACAAATAAAAAATATGCGATAATCAGTCAAAACAACAAACCATAATATTTAAAAAGTAAGATAAACATAGCCTTAATCCTAAAACTTACCATTTTCTGCAATTTCGCGAGCCGCTTTAATTATTTTAGCAGTTCTTGATTTAAACATATTTTTCGCATTAAAGATTCAAAGATTTCTTCATAATATAATAGATATAACACAACAAATATTTTAATATTTAAGCACGAACTAATATTGGTCAGTACCTACACGTAAAAACAAAAAGATGCAACATTCCAGGAACCGTAATCGGCATAACAATATCAACCCACTTGGCTGGTACTTTTCGACAGTGCAATGTAATAATATGTTCAGTCCAGTGATACACACAAACAATCCAAGTGGGTTGGTTGTCTTATGCGAAATCTTAAGGGAACTATTATTAAACAGAAATAATTTGGAGTAGTATTTTTCATGGTTTAATATTTAGAATGGCTTGGTTGCTCTTTACACAATGTAGAAGACACATTTTTAAATCGATATGTGACATTATCTTGTTTTCCTCAAAAATGTGGGTTGGTTGCTTTTTGCATAACAAGGCCCAAATATTGTGCTGTGTCATAATTTCAAACTCATTATGTTGCAGTCTTTTCCAGTTGATAAAATTGCAATTCAAAAACTTTTAGGTAGGTAGGTGTAACTTCCACATTACATATTATTTATTTTTTAAGTATTAAGGTTGATGTTGATATCAAAAATTTAGATTTCAAAGATAGTTTTATGTAGGTAGATACTAATAGAATAATACTAGATAATAGATTAGATACAAAGTAAGCTGTAAGTAGTATAACTGCCCATGTAATCACCTGTTATGTTTTTAGATTTGCACTAGATTGGCACAGAAAGAGAACAGTACAAGAACATGAAACATCTTATTATGAATGTATATGTAAGTGATCCTCAAAAAATTATTTTACAAAACAAGATAGAGAAAGAGCTTTAAAATCCCAAGGATCCTGCAAAATGTTTATTTGGTGTACTAGTCGAATAATAGTATCTAAAAATATTGAAACTATTTTAAAACATATTACGGACACGAGGATGATATAGAGCACTTACATAAATACCAAAATCAGGTAAATATCTCTTCAAAGTTTATTTTGAGACTTTCTTCAAAAATGTAAGTAAAATATTTGCATATCGACGGCGGAAAGGTAGGACTTCGTAACTGAAAAAATTTTATAACATGAGTTAATTCAGTTTTCGCTTTAGAATAAGTGTATCGGCAGCTATTAAACAGCGATTACAGCTGGGAAAGTTTCCGGAAGGCTTCTAGAAGGCTTTCCCAGCTCTAAAAGCTGTTTAATAGGTGCTGATGCACTTATTATAAATCGAAAACCGAAGTAACTCATTTTATACAAATTTTTCAGTTATGAGGTCCTGCCTTTCCGCCGTCGATATACACAATATAATTTAAAACAAGAATGTTACCACTAAACCACTTTTTTAAATATTACTCATGAATATTTACTACATTTTACAATTTCAAACTAGTGTGTTTGATTCTCCTATACCTATATTTTACTTTTTTAGTAAACTTCAGACTGTTCAGGATAGCATAATAGCATAGGAGGCGAATTAAAAAGAATTAATTTACTTACAAGTAAAGATATCACAAACATTAAACTATCTTATGGCATTGATTTGAAAGATGGGTATATGTACAATGATGATGCAACCAGTGTTTATTTTTGGGTTGAATGCTTACAGACTCATGTCCAATATTATTTTACAAACAACAGGGCATACTAATGGATATTCATTCTGAATTTAACATTTATGATTTTTGTCTTATTTTCCTTAATACTGTGCCAAAAGGAAATGTTAATTAAGTGTGGTAAATCCTTTATCGCAATCGATGGAACTCATAGGCTCAATTCCTATGACTTTGAACTTATGACAGTATTAGTAAAAGATGAATTTGGGAATGGATTTTGTACTGCTTTCTTATTTTCAAATAGAAAAAATACTTACTTTAATTTACCGATTTTTTAAATACATGTCTGTGTTGGTATTATATGTATAGTCAAATGTTTTCATATCAGGCATAAGCGACACCTTTTACAATGCCTCGTCAAATGTAATGGGTATTGCTCCTAATAGACTGTTAAGTGCCTGGCACATAGATAGGGCATGGTAAGTAAATCTTAATAAAATATCTGATTCTGAAAAAAATCCTATTATGTATACAAGATGTATTAATGATGGTTTAGAGAGTATTAATAGCTTTTTGGGTAGACTTCTAAGTGATGCAGATACATACAATTTTAGTAAGTATTTCCAGTAGAACTAGTGCAATAACATCCAACAATGGGCCTATTGTTATAGGAAGGGGTTGTGGAATTAATACCAATATGACCATTCAAAATTTTCATAAAATTTTGGATAAAAGGGTATCCATTAGTTGTTATCAGTTAAGTTTGAAACTTCGCACTTATGGAGAGCTATACCATAATATATAATATATATATCTCATAATATTACATCTCATATTGTTCACTACAGTAGTAATGAGTGAGCCTGCATACACAGAAACATAATAATATATTATAGTTCGTGTATGCAGGCTCACTCATTACAATAGTGAGCAATATGAGATATAACATATTATAGTATAAGTCTCTGTGCATGACCAGATTAACATGTTTGGTGCCCATCTCGAACAAGCTCCACTTGGCTGGTACCACATACTTAAATCATTTATTTAGTTACACAGTACTACTCACATAACTTATGTGTCGTCAGTACCTTCCGTAAAACCTTCGTGATGCTACCCATACGTCATGGCCACTGAATGTGTTAAAGCTTGTTAATGTAGGAGAGTTATACTAAAATATATATCTTATATTATATTGCCTTAAATAGAAAAAATATCTTATTTAAATTGTATCCATGTAAGTTTTGATTTAATGAAATAAACCTTTTAATCAAAAAAGTGTTGTTTACTTGTGTACACCCAGCAATATCCTGATCATAGATAAATAATATAGTATTACCGGATCCTGATATATGCAGACGCCAATAGGGCTTTTCATCGATTGTCATTTGTTTCGAGCTTCTGTCATGAGTCACATAATATTAATGTATCTACGTCATACGTCTTTGGTTTGTATCATTGGTATATAGCATATACCAATAACGTATGACGTAAATATATTAATATTATGAGACACATGACAGAAGCTCGAAACAAATGACTGTGAATGAAATGCCCTATTGAATAGGGCTTTTCATCGATTGTCATTTGTTTCGAGCTTCGTTCAAGTGTCACATAATATTAATATATCTACGTCATACGTCTTTGGTTTGTATCATTGGCAATGTCAATAACATATGACATAGATATATTAATATTAGACGACACATGACAGAAGCTCGAAATAAATGACTAAGTGAAAAGCCCTATATCATGTAAATACAAGTCATAAAGATGTCTTTCTACGGTTAAAATTTCACAGCCTAAAGACATCATTTATGTAACTTCTTAAGCCGTCACAAAATGACTGCAATAAGAAAATAGAATTTATTAACTCGCCTCGCCCCCAGGCAAAGTGAAGGTGCTAGGCCACTAAGAATGTTTTTTTCAATTTTTTTATTTTGTGGCTTTAGCGCTTAGCTATTTAGCCAGATACATGATGAGAATTAATACTATTATAATGCATATTAAAACTAATTCAAATTACTAGTAATTTTATTAATATTCTGAATA